>NC_056735.1:1685507986-1685530594 GCF_019279795.1 Protopterus annectens | reverse complement strand
CTTAAACAAAAAAATGCTTCATTATATTCCTGACTATATTTAAAATAATTATACTGTACTCTAAAAACTTACTTTAGAGCAACAAAGCAAATGTGTGGTAAATGGGACTTCTGGTCAGGTCCAAGACAGAATCCATAATACTGTTGCTCTCTCAGAGTTCATAAATTAATCTCAAATATTACTGCTGGGATAGCTTGCAGAATGACATTTTTTTGTCATCTGACTCTCCCAGGTAAAAAACAACCACTGATGCAGCTGATAGCATTTAACATCTACCTGTGAAAATATATACACAAGGGCTTTTTCTCTAATCTTGGAACTTGCTGGAAGTCATAAAACAATAAAATGCATGACAATGCAGAAAGTTCCCTAGTTTTAGACATCGTGTCTCCTATACTGAACCTGAAAGATAACATTTTTTTTATGGCCAACCATATAGTAATTTCATTTCAACACTTTTTCTGAATTTTTGCAAGTTAACCTCCTGTGTTCCAGTTTCCCCCTGTTAAAATATATACATTTAAACAGTTAAAATAGCGTATATACATTTCTGTTCTTTTCCAGTAGGGTACACTGTGGATACATCTTTAAACTCAGTACTTTACAAACCATTTTCAACACACGTCTGTACAAACCTAGTTTGATATACACATAACATGCAGTTCTAATAAGGTTGTAACACAAGCATCTTACATGCAGCACGTTGACATTCGTAAATGACACCTGACCATTTACAAAATTCCAGAAGGCTGTACTGGCAGTATCTCTGTCACACTTCTATATAAATTATGTTGATTCACAAAATGACATGTAATTTACAAAATTCCAAATAGCTGGGCTGGCAGTATCTCCTTTTGTGACAAAGGGCAAGAGTCAACATGGATAGGCTGATCCCTCCAAGAGAACAAGGTGGCTCACGATTATCTGATTTGAAGGGATATTTTAGAGTTACACAGTTAAGGCACATACACAACACATGCAGAGAGCTATAATTCAAAATGGAGATGATGACGACGATGAACCAGGGAGAAATTCAAGAAAGAAAAAGAGTGGGATTTTGGATGCAGATCCTAAAGGAGAACAGCCACACCAAATACTATATTTATAAAGGAGCAATATTCCAAAAACTAAGCCAAAGTGAGAATGCAGGAAGATTTTTGCCAACAGGGATGACTGCAATTAGGGGTGCAGAGAATAGGGAAGAGGCATTTGAAATATACTGAAGAAAACTGGCAAAGGAACCAAGGTACTGTGAGCAAATAAGCAGAGAAAGAAAGGTAATACACTGGGACGACTTCAGGCTAGAAACTGCCTTCCCTATCGGGGATTGATACAGTATGGGCAAAGAGAAAGGGATAGGGGAATCCTAAGTTTAAGACTTGTTCTGGTAGAGTTTTTAGTTGAATCTAGAACAAGAGCTGCTGTTAAAATGGGATAACTAGTAGGGCATATAAAGTATTGCACAATAACTAAAGGAACCAATCAGCAGAGGTTAGACAATATTAGGAAGAGAGAATGAATAAGCAATTCCTAAGGAAATAATGGGAGGGCATATGTATGGCTCCCAAGTATGGAATAAATTTTAGAAGATTTAAGATTTGTGCTTATAGTGTCTGCATAGGTATGCTTATACTCCAAGCAGACTCCAAATAATTTTTCCGCAGGTAGATGCCAACTGTTGGCGATGTGAGGAGGAAGAAAGAGGTAACTAGGAATATGTTTTGGAAGTATAATGAGTTGGCAGACTTTAAAAACTCCTTAGAGTACTCTTAAAAATATTGGGTGAAACAATTGAGTGTAACTAAGGATTTTTTTTTGAGCTGGGTTACAGAATGTGAATTTCCTAGACAGTTGAGTTTAATTTTGGTGTCTGCCAAAAAAAGCAATTACAAGTGACAGTGCTTAGAGCCAGTCCATGTAGTACATGTTGTTTAGGCCTTGTACTCTTTTCATAAGGTATCTCTGCAGGGGCTCCAGTTGTTGCCTGTGTCTGGACAGATGCATTCCAAAAGGGGCATTATACTAGATGATTGGCCTAATGAGGGCTGAGTAAAGGAGGACAATGACATCCGTAGATCTAGACAATCCCTTTGTTTATAGGCTGTGTAATATAGTACTTTCTTACATTAACGGAAATATGCTGGTCAAAAGTTGTCACTGTCCACAACTTCCCAGATCTCAAACTGAATCATCTCTTAGGGGTATACTGTAAACATGATCATTACATGGGGTGGATGACTTCACAATGGATACAATAATGCTTTTTTGGCATTTAGTTTTGTCCATGATTTTGGATAAACCTTCCTGCATGATGGTCAAGTCATTTGGGGATTCAATGACTGCTCCTAGTTTGCATTCATCTACAAATTTAGTCAGCCAGAGCCCTTTGGTACTTACTTTTACTCCAGAAAAGCAGATGATACACAGGGGAAGTCCCAGCACAGAACCCTGGGTGCCTCCACTGTTGACTAGCTACTTTGCAGATGTAGTTTGCTCTATATTCATTTTCTGCAAACAGTCTATGAGCCAGTTGGAAATGGGGCTTATTCCCAGTTTATTTAGCTTTTCTACTATGCCTGAGTGGGGAATTGTGTCAAAGGCTTTAGCCAAGTCAAGTTATGCAGTTTGTGTACTATTTTGCCTACATCCATTGCTTTGGTGACCTTTTCAAAAATATCCACCATGTTGAAGTAGTATGTCTTGTCCCTTATGAACCCCAATCAAGGCCGATCCACTGTTTGGATGCTCCCTATGACCGGATTGATAAGTTCAGGTTCATGACAAATCTTTTCATGGCTTTGCATACAAGGCTGGTCGGACTTCTGGGTCTGTAAGCCTGGGGCTGTGGCGGGTCCTCTCTTATGCAGGGGAATAACTGCACCAATTCTCTATTCTCTTGGTACAAAACCAGTATGGAGGCAGAAACCAAACAAATTTGTTAGGGGTGTGGCTAAATAGTGCACCCAGGGAGCACAGTTTGGCTTGAGAACTTTTAGGACTTGGGTCTTTTGTGACATTATGCTGCGTTATCATCCTTAATGTGTGTTTCTTCTGAATGAAGGAGGAGACACCTCTATTTTTCCTCCTCCTGCACAATAGCTGGTCTAAACCTGTCAAACACGTTCAAGTCCCGCACAGCCAGAGTGCTCCCCGCTATTGTAAATCATGTCCCGTCACTACAGACGTCAAAGTCTTCCATTGGGAGAAGTTTCAGTAGCAGTTCAGAGTAACAAAAGTTCCCCAGTTTTAATTAAACAAAAAAGTTAGCTTCAGCCTCAAATTATTAGAAACACTATAAAACAACCTTGGCCAAGAAATAAAGCATAAACTTATGGAAAATTCCTGTCAAAAATGTTTAACATACAAAATGCTGCCACAATTATGATTTAAATGGAAAATAATTTTAAATTATGCAAATCTGCTCAGTAACCTAACATTATCATAACTCTAATGAAAAATTGCAAAATCAAGTTTTCCTGTCAAACATTTCAAATTAAACTTTTAATCAATGGAAATAACAGGCACAATTAACTCGCAGTTCTGGAAGTACAAGGCAATGAGGGGAAGTACTAAAACTGCCTTAGTACAGAAACTCAATTAAACATTCACAAACGGCCATAATTCACATAAGGGTTAAAATCCCAAAGAAACCAAGAATTAGCCTAAAGCAAACAGTATAAACCCCAAGCACATACAACTTTCCAATCAGAAAAAACAGAATACACAAGTTATGCATGAAGAAAAAAAGCAGAGGGAGGGAAAAAAAAAACAAAAGGTTTCTTACCTGAGCTCAGCAGCTGAAGAGATCCACATGAAGGCACAATCTTCCAAGAGATCCTTCTCTAATCAGGGCATTTGTCCCTGTACTGCCAGGTGATTGGGCCATCACATCCACAAACAGGTAGCGGTAGGGACTCTGAGCTTTGGTAGACTGCGAGAGGAAGGGCAGTAGGGCAGTGTGTTTGATGAACATTAGATGGCTCCCTGTACATCAATAGAGTGAAACAGATACAGACCCTAATTGGAATACTTCAAAAATGAAAACTGGTTTAGGTTATGCTTAGCTGCATTTGCCATGAGATGAACTGACATAGAAACCCTTCCTTTACAAGAACAATAACGAAATCAGTTAAGAGCCACAGGATAAACCTTGCAAGTCAGAAGTTCATCTAATTGGAAGTAACCACTAAAAAGTATCTTTCAAGATCAGAATTTAGCTCATTGCATACACTGCCAGTTTGATGGGAGGCACAGTAATATTTTCCAACAAAGACTAGATATCTCAATGGGGAACTAAACCTTTAAATAAGTCCAGAGAAGAAAAGTGTCATAAAAAACCCTTACAGAGCTTAACAGCTAAGGACTTGTTTCATATGAAAGTTAGAAATTGTTGCTAAACACAGTATAATGGAGGAATACCTAAGGCCAGTATCAAAAAGTACTGAAGGACTGAAAACTTTAGTATGAAGACTGGAACAGTATCCTTGGCCAAGACCCACACAGATCATCTTTTCCATTCCTGTAAGCCTTTTGAGTAGGAGAGAGTGAAAGGAAAATATAGGAAAGAACCCACACTAAGTGAAATGTCTGCAGACCTAGATACCAATAGAACTAGAGAAACCAAGCCACTAATCTAATGTAGTTGAGATCTGGTAGTGCATTCCCTAGGGGGTAAGACAGCAACCATTAGTGATAAGGAAGTCAAAACAGATAGGCCTGTATGAAACTGCTGTAGAATGGGAAATTAAGCCTGCCCTTGTCATTGAGCAGTAACCAGAACTACTGACATTGTTTGATCCCTTATCCTTGGAAATGAGCATTAGTACAAGGAGGACTAAGCAAATGTTGGTTAAAATTCTGAAAACTAAGTGGAGTCCTTGAAACAGCAGAACTGAAATTGCAGGTATGTGTGTAGTGTGCATATAGCAAATCTGAAGTTCCAGTACTTCAGAATATCCTCCCTCCTCCAAGGGACAGCAACTGTTGAATCAGTATACAAGTAATGGGGTGTGCTGATGGTGCAAGGAAGAGGGGGCATTGCTCCCACCCAAAAAAAATGCCTTAAAAGATTAGCCCCCTCTCAGTGCTGGCAGGAAAGCTCTGAAGAGCTAGGTGCCCAAACCTGTCGTTTAGTCAGCTCAACTTGAGCTGCTTGACAATTTGGGTGCATGGTTATATCCACATATAGCCAAGACTAAGGCTACAGTAGCAGTCATCATTCAAACATCTACTGTTACGATAAGTTCATCTTACACAATTGTACTTTCCTGACTCAGCTTAACAGGAAAACTAAAACTAAGATTAATAATAAATGTGAAGGTGAAGGGTTGCATCTTTTGAATATCAATATGGAGCACAACTAAAGTATATCAGGACTCTGAACTTAAGTCAATGGCTGAGCAATATAGGAAATAAACTCAAGCTATTCTTAGGGATGCCATTAAGTAGAGAGATAAAGTAACTTACTGGTAAGTAGCTTGCAACTTGACTATATAAGCAAGGTAGTGGTGACAGAGGCAGTCGATTTGTATACAGACCCTATTGAAAAATGAAGGATAAAAAAGACTGAAAAAAAATACAAATGTGTGCTCATTGAGTCAGATATATAAAAAGAGAAGCAAACTGAGTTTTGAGGGAAGGACCTGCTGAAAAAATATATAAATTATTCTCATACCTGAAAGAGGAAGGCCAGGACCGTTTCTCCTGTGTGTGACAGAAGTTCTCAGACTGGGCTGGTGTATACACTGGAGAGATAAAGGTTGATTCTGCCCACAGATGGTTTGTACTGGACACCACTGCAAGTGACAAGTGCCGATTGCATACCTTGGTTTGATCGAAGACTTACAAAATTAAAGACCAGTTTCTGTTACTGCTGTGGAAGCGGGTGAAGCTGCATAATGTCAACAGTAAGTCAGAACTTTTGATAATGACTCTTTCACATATGCAAGACACACAGTACATTTTCTGGTTGCTATGAGAATTGTTTCATTTTTTGTATTGTTCCCCCTCAACTGATTGCAAGGCCTTTGCTGATGAAAAAGTAAGAGCGATTTGAGAACACAAGTCAAATGCTGGGAAGGAATGAGTGGAGAGAAAGTTGCACTAAGTGGAGAAGGAAACACGTGAGCTGAGAAGTTGTGGTTTGTGAAACCAAAACTTAACTGGTGCATCCGGTACCAAGGCTTACACCTTCAAGGAATGTTTAATACACCAAGCAACACATGTTTAAGTACATCTTTCATTGATCATTTAATTGAACAATTATTTAATATATGACAATTCCCACCCTTTAGTACATAAAAATTTAAAGCCATGTTGCATACATTTTTTAAAAGTGCCTATCTTCATAATAAATATTGTTTACAAAAATATTTTATTTAAACAATATATTATAGTGGTCCCTAATATGGGTAAAGATTTACAAATGTATCTATAATACTTTTATGATAATAGTAGAACAGGAGGAAATATGATATCTAAGCCACATTTAAATTAATGACAAGATTTAACCCCCTGTGTGTAAGGTACCAAAGTTGATGATACATTTTGTTTCTAATCGCATCAATCTCTTCACATATTCATCTCCCTTACAAAGCTTGGTCATGGCTAACACACTAGAAAAAGTGGAATCCAAACCACAATGGTATTTCATAAAATGTTTTGCTACAGGGCTTTCCAATCTACCTCTCCTAATGTTTCCTAAGTGTTCCATAATCTGTTTTTTCACTACCCTTTTGGTTTGCCCTATATACCACTGTGCTGGAAGACATCCACACCCCACAATATAAATCATCCCCCTCCCCCAAGACTCAGTTATATTGATCCCTTACCTTATATACCTTACCATTGATGTTGACTCCATCTATATTCATAATCTTATTACACACTTTACATTTACCACAAGGGAAACTACCCTTTCTTCCATGTTCCCTTTCTAACTTACTTGTACCTAACAATTCCTTCAAATTCATGAATCTGCTGTAGGAGAGAGTGACCTTCTCCAGAAATAGTTTCCTGAGATTTCCATCATTGGTAATAATAGGCCAGAATCGATTCACTAACTTATTCAAAGTCTCAGAAAAAGGCGAATATTTGTTCACAAAAAACATTTTATTTTGGTCTTCCCATTTATCCAGTTCCTGAACTCCACATTTTGTACTCAATAGACCCCATTCCACTTCAGTGAGAGCCAACCCCAACATTTTTTTTAACTTCATTCTCAGCTATATTCAAAATAACTTAATCATAACCTCTACTATGAAGTTTATTTCTAACCCTCTTGAACTCTACACCCAGCCTTGATTTATCCGAGGTGTTGTTTGCTATCTGCAGATATCTCCCATAGGGTAAGGATGATAATAAATGGGGAGCATGCATACGGTTAGCTTTGAGGAAATTAACAGCAGTTGCCTTAACAAAAGGTCTAAATTCCAATGTTAAATCTACCCCCACAGAGAATTCCAAATCTAGATATTGCACCATTTCCCTGCTGGTACTAAATGTGAATTCCAAAGCAAAGTGATTACCCTGCAACTGCAACATGAAATCCTGAAATTCTTCTATTTCACCTTTGCAAATGAAAATAAGATCTATATCTCTCTTAAACAAGATAACTTTTTGCTTATAAAACTCAGAATTGTATATGCATGAATTTTCAAAATTATTCATAAACAGGAGCATATGAAGCCCCCACTGCAGTCCCTTCTTTTTGCAAAATACATTTGTTACCAAAAACAAAACAATTGAGTAGAGGAGAATTCCAATAAATGTATAAGAACATCTGTATGTGGACCTTCCCCCTAACATATTTATCACAGCTTCCAAACCCCATTTGTTTTTGATACTTGTATATAATGATTTGACATCCACTGTGGCCCAGTAACACTCAATGGACCATTTCATGCCCCCTATATTATCCGAGAGCTCTTTCCCATTCTTAACGTGTAACATAATTCTACTCAATTTTTTGAGTTGAAAATCCAAAAACATGCCTACATTTTGCAAGTAGGCCCCCTTGTCAGACACTATGGGCCTACCAGGTGGGTTGCAGAGATGTCCTTGGGATTCTTAATGTGTAGTTTAATACCTAGCATAGAAAGGAAACCAAGCCTTTCTCCCCTCTCCAAAATTTCCAGCAGTAGTGCATTACATTCCTTAACAGGGTTATATGGCAATGTTTTGTATACTAATGTATCATCCAAAAGGGCCATAGCCATATTGTTATACTGACTCAGTATTACCCAGTTGTCCTCCTTATCTGCCTGTGTGCATTTACCACAAGTCGGTCTCAACTGCTGTAGAACATCCCATGTATTTTAGTTAAATTAAACCTTTTATTATTCTTTCTAAAGTTATGATATTCCACTTCTAGCTGCTTACATAAAACATTTTCAAAAATATATATTTACAGACATTTTGGGAGGCACAAAAGAACTAGTGTATGGCACCTGTGGTATTTGTAACTTTCCATATCCCATAACAAAACATGCATCGCTGTTAACCAACTCTCCCCCCTCCCCAGTATGCCTTCTTCCTCTTCAGGTTTCTCATAATCATACATTGACACATTTAATAAGGAATCATCCGCATACATACTTGTTTCATCATATGTTTCATTTATTGTTTCATTAACATTTTCAACACATTGCTGAATTAACCCACTTTTTTATTGTTAAACACTTAAATGTAACTTACGACAAAAGCAAGTTACTTCCAAAATTAAGTCAGCTAGACTGGGAAAATGTGTGGAGATGAACTTAACCCCTTTGTCCAAGGGAGAAATTGCATCCTGGTCAAGGATTAAATGACAAATTTACAGTTTTTAAACAGTCCACATCATTTGTATTTTTAGAGTCCCTGTGTTGAAAAAAATGTCCGTTTCACCTCATAACAGACCTTTACTTTATCAGACTCATTAATTCCTCTTTCTTCTGTTTCTGTTGCCCATGTTTGAATTCCCCTGCCATTTACACCCACGACCTTTGAAATCTTTAGTCTCTTTCTGCTGCGTGAATTCTGTTTCTTCATTTAAATCCTCAGATACATTTTTCTTACTACTCGATGCCGTCTCACCTGAGGACATAGAAGAAACTCGTTGTTCCTGGCCTCTGCTGCCCAAACACCGAGCTATCAATTTCCCTCTGGTTTCCTTACGTTGCCATGCAAAAATAAAACTGTTCTTATAGTCATTAACATCTCTCTGTAGCTTACCCTTCTTACGAAGGGACATGGCTTCCTCCACTTTATCCACCTTCCCCTTAATGTCTTTTAATCTTGTGTCTAAGGCGGCATCAGCTGTAATCTCCAAGCGCATCTGGGTCTGCAAAATGTCAGCACATATTTTTTCTTGCTGCCTAACATTACGCTTGATGAGAAACTCTACCAAGCTTTAGTACAAGCGGTATTCCATTCATCTAAAAGGTCGACCTCTTCATCCATAAACTCATACACTGACAGTCTATTAATCCCTAGACCCGTGGGAGTAATGTCTGGAGCTAAATACTTTTCCAGGAGCTTAATGTCATAAAACAAAGTCATCACCTCCTTAGTAGTCGCTCCAGTTTAAGAAAGTCCGCCTCATTTACGTTTGCTTCCCCTGGAGCCCAAGGATCATCACTGGCAATTCTTTCCTCTCTTTCCCTCCATATACTCAAACACGAAAAATGGGAACCATCTGCTGCCATAGTCCTCACCTCCTTCACAGACAAAAAAGCATCGAAACACACACCCGTATTCTTTCAAGAACCAACACACAGAACTGCAAGATCGCTGAAACCAAAACTTTATTGGTGCATCCGGTACTACAGCTTACGCCTTCAAGGAATGTTTAAAACACTAAGCAGCACATTGAAGTACATCTTTCATTGATCATTTAACTGAACGATTTCATTTAATATATGACAATTCCCACCCTTTTTTTGTGCATCAATATTTAAAGCCATGTTGTATACATTTTTTTAAAAGTGCCCATCTTCACAATAAATACTGTTTACAAAAATATTTTAAACAAAATATTATAGTGGTCTCTAATATGGGGAAATATTTACAAATTTATCTATAATACTTATAAGAAAATACTACATTAAATTTATTAATTATAAAAATAATAAAATATTTTTGTAAACTATTTATTGTGAAGATAGGCACTTTTAAAAAATGTATGCAACATGGCTTTAAAGATTTATGTACTAAATAAGGGTGAGAATTGTCATATTACATTATATTAAATTAAATAATTGTTCAATTAAATGATCAGTGAAAGATGTACTTAAACGTGCTGCTTGGTGTATTAAACATTTCTTGATGGCGTAAGCTATGGTATTGGATGCACCAGTAAAGTTTTGGTTTCCACCATCTTGCAGTTGTGTGTGTTGGTTCTTGAAAGAAAAATACGGGTGTGTGTTCCTAGTTGTGGTTTGTGACAAGGAATAAAGCAATTTAGAAGATCTATGCAAAATGAAGACCTGTGAACTTTTAAAGTGTGTATTCTGCAAAAACAAAAAGGTGCAAGCAGCAAAAGCAAAGTGCTGAATGACTGATGAATTAGCGATTTGATATATTTAAAGAACTACTGTAGTTATTTTGCCTATGGAGTAAATTATACTAAACAATGACACAGGATTTGTTTACCTATTCTAACGTTTATCTGGTTGCATAATGTCTCACTGTGGGGGTAGGGTGGCACTCCTGCCACCTGGGAGATGTACTGTATTTAAAACTATGTTCTCTGACGCACATAGCAGGAGGATTACTGGTTAAGTCTGTGTGCACTGTCAGCAGCTAGTAAGCTTGCTACTTGCTCATTATATAGCCAAGACAGAATATAATGAAATTCAAACAGGAATTTTGCAAAAGTTAAAATATTTGAAAGATACTTGGGTAAAAAAGGAACTAGGATTAATGAGACACCAGCTAAACTTTGGAGTTGGTTACAGCTAACCATAGAGACAACAGTTTGCCTGTAATGCTGGGTGACATGTTCATAGTATTAATAAACTAGCAACATTAATTTGTTCAGCTGGATAATATACTTTACGTATAGTGTTTTTTTTTTAGAAATGAGCAGTACCTGTTAAAGGACACAAAATGGTCTAATAACACGTCAACCCTTATTACACTACACAGCAGGAAAGGTTGCAAAGATTCAACTAGTAAGCAATGAGGGAGGAGTCTTGTAATCTGGAATCTCAATGGTTTAACCAATCCAGTTAAGAAGAATAGCGTATTTACTTATTTAAGCAAGCAATCATGCTAGACAGGGTGTGTGTTAATGTGTAATTAGCACCCACCCAGGGGTGTTCTGAGGCTTGACATGGCAGGTGGAGGGCCTCTGCACCCCTGGAAGGGCATTAATTACACATTAACACACCCTGGAGGGCATTATTGCACTTTAAAAAAAATGGGCCCTCTGCAAAATTGTTGTTTTACTTATTTATGTATTTTTTTATATATATTTTTGATGTAAAATAGTTCCTCCACCTAATGTTTCAAAGTTGCTGTAGTATATGTAAATGGTGTTAGAGGAAGCATTTTACATCCAAAATACATCATTTAAAAAAATATATGCTTTTGTCCCTTACACACAGGCAGAAACACTTTTTTTCTGTTATATTTAGTTTTACACTCACTAAACAGCAAAAATGTGTGGTTTCTTGCCAGTCACTGGGGATTGAAGTCACTAAATAATGACATACATTTGACCTTCACACTATTTCCTTTAGATAATTCAAGGTAACAAATCCTGTCATTTAACTTACTTTTTAAGTACATGTAAAATCTATTCCTATTTTTGAGCCTTTGTTCCCCATTTAAGGCTTTATCAAGATTTCTTGAGCTAAAAGGTTGAGAGGTACGCAAACCTCTTATCTGCTGCTGCCAGTGTTCCATCGGTCTCACTGCCTCTCCCTCTCTACACAGACCCCACACACACTTCAGAAAATGCGTGCTAACACAAGTCCTATTACTGAAACAACTTTGTGATTTTTTTTTTTTTTAACAGGAATATGTTCCCGTTTTAGGCCTTTGTTCCCCCTTTATCCAGATAACTTGATCCAAGAGGTGAGAGGTACATAAACCTCCTGAACATTGCTGCTGCCAGTGTTAGATCGCTCTCACTCGCACACACCTCGCTTTCATGCAAGCACATATTCAAACACAGGCAGAAACACTTTTTTCTGTTGTATTTAGTTTTACACTCACTAAACAGCAAAATGCTGCTTAGCGAGTGGAAAATAATGGCTTGATCGAGCTCGCTTTCACTCACATGCATGCATACACTTACACACTTTCTTTTAAATTTTTTTTTTCATTTTACACTTGCAAAACAGCAGAAGTGCTGTTTTAGTGTGTAAAATGATGGCGGCAGTTAGTTTTTTCTGCCCGAGCTCTACAGCAGCTTGATATACTGCTGTGAAGCGGTGGACTTGTTTTTCAGTGGGCATTACTTGTACATTAATATTCTGCTGGAGAACCTGCATTCCGCAATCAGGGTGATGTACAGTTCACCCATTCTCGAAGAATGATTAAACACTAGATAGTGGCCGTACAAGAAGCCCCCTGTGAAAAGGAACAGAATGATAAATATTAAAATTATATTAGGAACAGATGGCAGATTTTTGTTTTTGATGGGTAGGAGATGAGTTATGCTGCTGATCTCAATGCATTGCCCTCTTGCATTTGTAGATTTGTTGATAGTAATTTGGAATGGGGTAAAGGGCTATACAGGTGCAGCTATGGTGACTATATGTTTACATCCTACCTGTAAATTATCTAGAGGGCATTCAGAAGGGTTAGGATGAATATGATGTCTTTCCAGGAGGTGTGTATATGGGAGACTGGTATACTGTGACCAGTGTAAAAGAAAATGGGTAGTCCTAGAATGTCATTTGCTGCCTAGAAGGGGAAGTTTGTAGAAATTTATACAAAAATAAAAGCTTGAGGCAAGCCCTATAATATTAGGCTACATTTTGCACGTTTGCATTATTCAAGGTGGTACAAAAGATACCGCAATAACAAAACATTATCTGAAACCACTACCACATGCACTTCATTTTCCTTAACTACCTAAACATGTTCAATTATTTTAGAGAGTTAAAGTGTAACATGAGAACTATAGCGCCTCCAAGATTAAAGGACAACTGAAGAAAGTTCAAGAAACACTGCCTTACCTGCATTTGGGTAATAGTGCCCTATTATCCTTCTCTGGCAGTATACAAAAGCTGAGTCCTTCTCACTATTTGTCTGTGGGTGTGATAGACCAATCACTTGGCAGTACAGGGATTGCATCACAAACCGAGAGACAGGACAGTTTGTTTTCTACTGCCATAGTAAGAGAGGAGTCTCTTGGAAGACTGCTCCTTACTCTGGATTTCTTCAGCTGCTGAGTCAGATAAACTCATCAGGGTTTTTGTTTCCTCCTCCTGCCTTTTTTCCATCAGTGCTTGAATAGTGTATTCCATTGCTCTATAAGGCTTATACTGTTTTATTATAAACTTCTTTTAAATGTTTAACAGGAAAGGTTGCTGATTTTGCAGCTTTTCTTTTTTTGAGGTATAATTATCTGAGATGATTGAGCAGGTTTACAGCGTTTCAAAAAAATTTTTTTTTCATTTAAATCAGGATTTTCCTGCCATTTTTTATGTTAAACATTTCTGACAAATATTTTTCATATTTTTTTTCTTTATTTCTTGCATAAGGGGGACTTTTGTGGCATGTATTTTGTGCTCAGAACTGCTTTACTGAAACAGTCTTTTTATTCAGTGCAGTGTTCAGAATAGTATCCCTATAAAAACAGACTTCAGACTCCTGTTTAGTGGGATTTTTCCTTTTTTTTTTTCCCAAGATGACTGTGCAGCCACTCTGTGGTATTGCTCTAGCCATTTTGTCCCCTGTTTTAATGGGCTCTGATACAGTGAGTCTCCAGGGCACCTAAAAAACACAAAAGTAAATCAAGAAATATGCCTCTTTTGCCTCCAGGTCCTGTTGTGTGGTTTAAATGCCATAACTCATTGTGATATGAGGGTCATACACGTCCTAAAGAGCTGAACCATTACCTGGTTAAGGAAAAGGAGAACCAAAGGTGCAAGGGAAGTCAGAGATAAAGAATCTATTGCTGGTATTTATACATCTAACTGGGGAACCTCCTGCTACTGTAGTGCATGCAAGAGACTGAAGACCCCAGCATGTTACAAGCAAACAGTCTGTTTTTACCTGAGCAGGTGGCTATGGCACAAGGTGTAAACCTGGGTAATAAGTAATGCCAGCACTCCCACCCTGTTCAACTACCCAAGGATCTTGATTGAAAACCCAGATTACAGATCCATTTTAAAAAGTGTCAGAGTATGATTAGTCAGTTTCTTGTGAGAACAAAGGTTCAGAAACCCAAACAGGGGTTTTCTTTTTCCCACAAATGCTGGCTAGATTTAGGGATGTATTTAATTAATAGCAATCTTTGGCTTCCCCAGAGATCACCAGGGTATATGATCTTTGGAGGATGAGGCCTCAGATGTAGCAACCTTCCCTCCATTGGTTACAGCACTGGAAGTTTTTTTTTTTGTAGAAAGCTTGCAATACTCCTCTGCTGAATAAGGCTCTTCCTACAAAAAGTGCTTAAGAGATTCAGTGGGTGCTCGCCTATGCTGGCTTCCAAGTCTCCTTATTTGTGAACCATGCTTTTGTGTCCCAAGTGACCCTCTCCAATAAAGATGGTTTTCATCAAACCCCAGTCCCTCATGATAAATTAGGCAAGTGGCTAGAACCTCAGAGAAAGTAGATTGAGCAGTCCAGCACAGTAGCTTTTAATCTGTTTAATTACCAGTGTTTATGTGGAAGTTTGTGTTTATGTGCATATACAATTTAATCAAGTTCGCTGCATTGCTACCTGTGGAGCAGAAAGTCTATGTGAAAGAGACCGTTTCCAGTGCTTCTCTAGTGTCTAAACATTTTTTAAACAGTGCCTAAGAGGAGGACAATACTGCTTCTAGAAATGCAACCACTTCAATTGTGGTAAACGTGTATGCTTGGTTAAACAACCAAAACGTATCTAATGAGCTGAAGTGAGATTTTGAATGTTCCTCTTGATGCTTGGTACAGCAATTAATCAAATCCTTATACAATGGAATGACAGAGGTAAATTGATGCAAGATGGGTCTAAAAATGTATAATTTTCCCAAATTCTTCTCCAGTGCTCAAGATAATTTTAAGATAATTGGCTCAACAAGCAGAAGTCCCAAATGAACAAAAACTAAGCTACTAAAAGGAAATGGCAGGGTAAAAACTCTGCAAAGCCTAACAAGACAGATTCCTTTCCCAAAAAAGATACTCCAAAACCTATGACTATGCAGATGCTCAGCACCAGTCATTCTCAAGTTAGCTTGTTGCGAAATTTAGCTCTCAACAAGGTGGGCTGGCCATCAGTGATTTCTGGCAAATGAGTCTTTAGCATTGATGGCAGACCTCGGTTCAAGAGGTTCCACATCATCTGCTGGGCCAGACTATTTCCCCATATAATCTAACATGCTGGAAGCAGGTGTCATAGCCAGTCCTGCATTTGTAGAGAAAGGTTTCTATTCCAGATTTTTCTTGGTCATGGAGACCAGTGTTGGACCTATCCTTTCTCAAAACTTTTGTCAAGGTCCCCAAGTTCAAGATACTTACCCTGCAAACAGTGCTTCCTCTTCTGCTAGACAACTGCAACTTTGTGACCCAGGAATAAAACGATAAATATCATATCCTCACTGTTTCTCTTCAAGAGATATCAGAGATTTGTTGTGTTGGGTTCACACTCTGATCTCTGCATTATCCTTTGGGCTATCCACTGAACTGTGTTTACAAAATGCCTTGATGTGGTAGCAGACCACTGCCATACTCTTGGCACTCACGTTTTTCCTATGTGAACGACTTGCTGATCTGTACAGAGTCTGTATCCAGGTGTTTGGAATCGCAAGACAAGGTCACAACCAGACTCTCCCAACTAGGGATCAAGGTGAACCTTTGGAAGAGATACCCAATGCCCTCACAGACACTCGCCTGTCTGGGCTGCTTAACTGACACAGACAAAATAATGGCCTTTCTTCCTGAAGACAAGGTCCTGTTCTATATGATGATGTGTCATGAATTCTCAAGGAGGAATCTTGCTTTGGCAAGAGAATTCCTAAAAGTTCTAGGACTTATGACATCCATGAGTCATGATACTGCTGACCCACAACTGACATTCCTTTAGAATCCCAGTTGCCAGAGCTGCTCTTCATCACAAGACAGGCATAGTGGTGGAGAGCACAGTTGAGAACCAGTCCAGGACTTCCCTTCTTAGCACTCATTCTGATTAATATCTCAAGGCAGATTTGTCCAACTTCGCCTGGGGAGTTGCGTCAATGGGAGTGTAAGTGCAGGCCACCGAGTCTCAAGGATGCACAAAAGCACATCAATATCAAAAAAATACAGCAGTGATCCACATTTTTGAAGCCCTTCACCACCCTGTCTTGTGGTCACAGTGTTGTGGCACATCAAACAAGGGAGTACAAGGTCATAGTATCTATGCCAGTTGGCAATGATGGCCTGGGAGTTAGCTTTAAAGCATTTTCTGAATCTAGAGGTATCATACATCTCATGTGAGTAAAACGTTGTGGCAGACAGATTAAACAGATCTTGGGCAAACCCACACAAGTGGCAACTCAAGGCAGTGGTGTTCCATAGATGTGGCACACAGACTAAGCAGATCATGGGCAAATGTACACAAGTGGCAACTCAAGGCAGCGGTGTTCCAGGGTCTAGTCCAGATGTGGGGAAGGTCTCAAGCACATCTGTTCACCTTTTAAAACAGACAGCTGGAGAAACTCTGTTCCAGACATCATTTCAGCCATGTTTGGAGGGCAGGCACATTCTCATTCCCTTGGATGGGAATGTTCCTGTATGCATTTCCACCCTTTACAATGATTCATAAGGTACTTCTGAAAATTCAGAAAGAAATGACAAAGATCATGGTGGTGACCGCTACTGGCCCAGGGCAATCTTGGATCTTCCTTTTAATGATAACAGCGAAGGGCAATTACAACGGACTCCCTCACACTGAGATGCATCAGTCACCCCCGAGACTGAGCAACTACAGTGGAGAGCCTGGATGATACATTCTTCACAATGTTTAGGTACTTGTTTCATGAGGATGTACAGCAGGTGTTAAAGGAGGCTAGAAAACCTGCTACAAAAAAAAATCTTATGTTTACAAATGGATGAGGTTTTCTAACTGGTGTCTTAGTGGAAACAGAAGGTCTCTTGAGGTGAAGGCCCTCTGCCCTTGAAATATTTGTGAGAGCCACTTCAGGATGGCTTATCGTATGCATACATTAAGGTGTATTTAGTGGATATCTCTGCTTGTCTGCCAATAGATCCCTCTCTTTTCTTTTAGTAAATCATTTCATGAAAAGAGTCCGGCATATGAGAACACCTCAGAAGCAAATTCCTCCTTCCTGGGATCTCAAATATGTTATGAAAAAATTGACCTTACCACCTTTCAAATCTGCCACTAAGGCTAACCTGAAGCTTTTAATTTAGGGGGGAAAAAAAAACTTTTGCTTATTGCTCTGACATCTGCAAGACGAGTCTCTGAGATGCAAGCTTTCATGGTGGGGCAACCATACCTGAATTTCCACAGTGATAGGGTTTTGTTACTCACTAACCCCTTTTTCATGCCAAAAGGGGTCTCAGAATCTACTTTCAACCAACCTCTGTTCTTCCCAGAACCTAAATATAAGGGAGAGAGAGTATGCGTCATACGTTTGACATACACTGTCCGCTCGGGTATTATCTTGACGGAACAAAACCCTTCAGGAAGGCTGAAAGGCTTATTTCCTACACAGGGCAAAGAAGGGTCAATCTGTCTAAGCAAACCACTGCATGTTGGTTGTTCTCTGGCACTGTTTTGTTCTACCCCATGGCAAGGTAAAGGCATATTCCACTAGGGCTTTTGCCTCTTCTGTGATGCATTGGAAGGAAGTGGACTCCAAGTATTCTAGACAGCAATTTGGTCCTCTGTCCATACCTTATAGAGGACAAGCTGGAGGTCTTTTCTAGATCCATAACAGGCTTCACTAGGACCATTTTACAGAGGGTCTTGGACCCTTATCCAACCTCCTCCTCCCAGGTTGGGTACGCTTCGGGTATCTACCCCAATGTCAGTAAGGAAGTGCGTGTCTGCTGAGCACAGAACAGCTGCATAAATCCTACTTACCTGTAACAGTAGAGGTTTGTAGAACACACAGCCATACTGGCAGTATGCACTCACCATCCACCCTTTTTGGATGTACATAGCTTGGTTTATGATGGAAAGCTGCTCTGTGGCCTTTACTGGTGTGTCTGTTTTGTCATTGAAACAGAAGATGGCAAAGCTTGCATCTCCATCTTCTCTTCCTGCTGGACCCTAGAAAACAGCAAGGGCTCTATCTGTGGATTTGTAAGGCAGTTCCTGTAATGCCAGATTGGTATATTACACCCAAAGATAGGCACAGTTGGAGGACTGTAGCTGGACACTAATACCAGAGTGCCAGCAAGGCAGTGTGTTCTATGAACATTTACTGTTAAAGCAACTGTTACTGTTGCGCAACTGTACTTTCCCCTACTACCTTTTTATGAAGTCTGAAACACTTGCTAAGTACTATAACGATTTTATACTGAAATATGGGCCTACTATAGACAAATGGAAGTTAATGGAGTAGGATCACTTACAGTTTATGTTAAGATGGAGATAAGGCAATTCACAACCAATCTGAAGATTCTCTAACTAAAATCAGAAAATAGACTAAGGACTACACATTAAATTTTACTGGAGGGATAGTGATGGATGAAATGGAAAATGTGAAATGAACTAGATTTATTGGATAAGAAATGTGCGTTTACGAGACTGTCATTAAAAGTATTATAAATTCCCAGATTATCAAAACACATTGGCAGTTAGAATGAGACAAGAAACAGCAAAAGTTTATTGCAACAATTCCAAGTAAAGGTGGTTTGCAGTTTACTAAAGACCTTGCGATGATGGTGGAATATTTTGAATATTACATGCGAGTATATAATGCATAAACACTGGGTAGAGACTGGGGGAGATAAGCCAGTTCTTACAAGACGTGAGATAATCAAGACCTAATAAGGAGGAAGGTAAAGTTCTAATGTAACCTATCACTTTGCAAAACTTCCTTTGGTGCCTCTAAAGTCAGTGCAGAAATAAGACACCAGCAAATGACTGTTTCCCAAAAGAAGCTTGGAATGTTCAGCCAACAGAGGTATGCCCAAATTGATGTGGCTTTATAATGCAATACTACAAACTAAACAGATTCCTGTGTCATGCCAGGAGGCAATAGTGACAATACCAAGGGAAGTGAAGGCTGTATGTCATTACATAGGCCAAATCAGTGTTAACAAGTATTAAGTTGTTTATGGATATTATGGTAAGTGGTGTGGCTACAGTAAAACCAAAATGGTGGTTATTGGGAAACAAATATGGCATTATTTTAAAAGCTTATGTGCTGATTAAGACTGCAGAGAAAGCATACAAACTGTTGATTGTAGTAAGTCTTGACACTGAGAAAAAAATTTGACAAACAGGAATATTTTTATTGGAATTTAGGTTTTCATTAGAGTTGCTAGAGATTTAAACATTTCTTTATTCTGAACTGTAGGCTAACATTATCAATGAGCATGAGAATTCTTGCAGGTACCTGACAAGGATGTCCATTCTCATCAGCACTGTGTTGCACGTAGAGCCATTGTCTAGGTTATTTACAAGATTTGAAGAGTTATAAAAGATTAAGAATGTTAAATTTAACTTTTTATGGCTAAGGAGCTGGTAAGCCTGACCACTCTGGACAAGGACACTGATATTTTTTCAGAGGTTAGATGATTCTTGAACGCTGTTTCTTCGTAAGATGATAAAAAAAAGCATGAGAGCAGTGGCAGCAAACTATGGTTCTTAATTGATGCTACAGGGGAATTATAATTACATTTGTAAGTATGAATATACAGAATACTTTGGAAACTGCTTTGAAAAACTCCAAAAGCAAAATCTATAACAGTTTAAAGACTTACAGAAATGGAAAAGGGTACGTCAGAAAATGGACCACAGGGTGCAAGTGATAGATTCTTTGTCTTGCCTTTCTTGTATTTCAAGTATTTCCATTTGAGATGCCAGGGAATTTTCTAAAAATCAGTATGGAATATGATCCACAATTATATCCAAGAAAGAGGTAAGGCTAGACTGTTGTGAGATAGACTAATGTTGCTGAAAGAGTGGGGTGGGTTAAATGTTCCATGTCCTTAGTTATATTATGTACTGCAGGTTAAGATGTTGTTTTCCATTCAAAACTTGTAAAGAAGAAAAGAATATATTGGTGTATTTATGAAAGACACAGGTAGGTTTGGCAGATATGCCTTCCAGAGTAATGTATGTAAACAGTCACGCTAGGTGATTCATATGTAACCTATTAAATAGGCAAGAGGGTGCCTCTTGGGTAGATTGTTTGCTTCATATAGATAGTAGAATACTAGGCTATCGACTCAAGGGGTCTTTTTAAATCTAGCCATACTTTCCAATAAAATTTGATGGGGAATGATTTCCAAGGATTTTTGGGTGGTATATATACTTGGGCATGGATGGCCAATCATTTACATACTTACCCTATTAGAGACATAGGTACCAGACCAGGGGAACAGTTATGATTCCCCACCCACTAATCCAAATTTTACTTGGATAAGTGAAGGGATGAAATCTGCTTAACATAGATGGGAAGCCTGTTCCAGGAAAGGGGGAACTTCTGAGACACATACCCATACCTCCAGCATGTCCCACTTACGTTGCCTGCAACGTTTAGTTCCCTGGATCAGGTGTTCCCAATTCTATTTGTTTGATGGATGTGCAAAATTTCTATTAGATCTGAATTGGAGGAAGTTTTGTAAGCCAGGCATACTTGCTTCTCAGCAGCCTGTAGAAGACTGAATATAAGGATATGGCTTTCAGGCAGTCCGCACAGGATTTGTTTTCCACATCACATTCTTTTTAAGAGAGAGAGAGAGCTCCAGTTGTTGCATATACTTGTCCAAGTACATTCCAAAGGGGCATTGTACTTTATGTCTGGACTTATAAGAGCAGAGTACCAAGAAACAATGAATTGTTTGGATCTAGATGCCATTCCCCTGCTTATAAGTTGTATAAGATAAAATGATTTCTTCACTACAGCAGGGATTATTATGGTCAAATGCTAAATCACCGTCTACATGCATTCCCAAATTCCTGGCTACAGTCTTCACTCTTAGGTGTATAGTCAATGTAGTAGTTGGTGCAGTAGCTTTCTTTCTGAAAGATAGTATGATGCAATTTTTGGCACAGAGTTTTAAACCAGGACTATGGCACCAGTTATTAGTCGGTGTCAGGCCTTCTTGGAGGAAATGTATGTCTTGGGGCGGGAGTAGGCATACAGTGACTGGACCCAATTTGTAATCTGCAAACTCTGGCAACCAGATGCCCTTGATGTTGGCCTTGGCCTCAGAGAAGATGCTAAACAGGGGAAGCCCAGCCCTGAGGCACCCCACTCGTAACCAGGCCTTTTGTTGAGGAAGACTCCCCTTTTCTAATTTCTTGGATCTTGTCTGTAAGCCAGATGGCTGTCTAGCAATATACAAGTAAAAGCGGGTTGTGAATACCAGAAGAAAGATTCTTAAAACATTGGAGAGATGGAAAACAGTAGCTGTTTTGTAAGCAACTGAAATGGAATAAGAATTAGTGCTGGGGAGTCACGAATGGAATATGCAAGACTAATTAGTATAGCTTTACCTACAATAGGCTTAGCAGATATGGTTAAAAAAGGACCCTGCAGGAATTCTCATTATTACTGGAGACCAGGGAAGACACCCCACTTAAGTTTGGTTAATACGGTGTACAAGGCATTTGGGGGAATTCAGTTCAAACAATAGTAAAACCCCTTAAAGAATGAGGGGAAGCAAGCACTTGGAAACAGATATGAAGACATGAGAGACTATTTGCTTAATGCCTACATATTCTACTATGTTTCAATTAATGAATATTTGTGTGGACGTAACATCTCAAAAGTTGAGTAAGATGATCTCAAATGTAGATGCTCATCGCTGGAAATGTAAGCAAGGTGTGTTGCATACATAGGAACATATTCTGGTCTTACTCTTGTTTACTACATTTAAGGATGAAATGGCAGAATTAATACTTGTTCCTAACAAAAGGATCTGCAGAATCTAAAATGACGTCAGTGAGATGAGATAAAAAATACTGCGCAATTTCAACAAAAAAGTAATATTGCTCTTCATAATGTTAGCAGTAAAGCCAGCTACTCTAAGATGAATATCTGGGATGGCAGTAACTTAAAAATGGTGATAGTGATTATGGTTGGATCAAAATGAAACAAAACCAGTAAAAGAAAAAAAAAAATGTCTAAATGAGTGATGTCATTTACAGAAGGTAATTTTGTGAATAATGGAATAATGGAAGTCTTTTACATATTGATAAATATCCATATGTAAAGAAATATATATATACTATATAACATGCATCTGGAACATTTCTCCACGGACCTCCGGTGAAAATAGGCTCTGTCC
>NC_056735.1:1685488708-1685507486 GCF_019279795.1 Protopterus annectens | reverse complement strand
TCTCTGTGTGCTCTTAAGGGAAATTGCACTTGATGCAGAGAGCTGCATCTGGAAATATTGTGTGTATACCTGTCTTCCTCCCAGAGTACATCAAGGTTCCTTGATTACTGGGCCAGAGGTGGGGTGTCGCACTCTTGTCCCTTCCAGATAAAATCATTCAACTGTTTATTACTGTCAACAGATCCTCTGGTTAATAAAAAATATGCCTGACATTTATATAAACTAAAGGGACTAAAAAACACTTTCACTACTTGTATCTTGCTAGCCAAATCCAAAAACAAGAGCTTGCAGTTTTAGTTTTTGATGCATCTTTTATTTAGTCTCTTCCCACGTACTGTTAGCTTCCATAATAAAATCCCCTTTAATCCATATTCCTGAATACTTCATTTTATCTTGTCCCCTTAAATATTGATATTACTGAACCAATTCATGTGATTACATAGTTTACAGTTATGACCTTTGTTATATCTTCATTAATTTTGTATCCTGAAAAGACTTGTGGAACATTTTAAGACTGTTTAAACACTGAAATGACTATTTTCTGGTTTTATCAGGTATAACATATGATCTGCAAATAATGCCAACTTTTGTTGATCACCATTCCAGTTATATCTTTGAATTTCTGAGTCCCTTATCTTTGCCTGTGGCTCTAAATATAACAACGATTACAAAGGGGAAAGAGGACACTACTGACTGGTTCCCGTGTTCAGACGCAACTTAGCAGAGAAGAACCCTCCCACTTGAATTTTTGCCTTCAATCCCTCATATATTCTAATCTTATTGTATCTGAGATCTTCCATTGCCTTACTCATAAAATCCCAGCTTACTCTATTTGATGCTTTCTCTGCATTGAGACCCACCAAAGACAGGTGCATTTTCTTAAATTCTGCTTCACTCTGGATCATCCTTGTTCTATTAATGTCAAATATTTGCCTCCCCTCCACAAAACTACATTAATCCATATATATCAATTTTGGCAACACCCTTGCCATTCTTTTGGCTATTATGGACATAAACACTTTATAATCGTGGTTTAAAATTGAAATGGGCTTGTATGAAGCAGGTCTTTAACATCTTTAGCCATCACAGCTTTCCTCCTCTATTTTTGGGCCTTCTGGATCTTTATCATTTTCTTCCCTCCTGGCTTCCAAGTTTTCACAGGAATAGTATCTATTCCTGGAGACATTCCTGCAGATGCATTATATATCACCATTTGTATCTCATCTTTTCCTATCTCAGCTGTAAATTGTTGAGCCTTCACTACCTTTAACCTTGGCATAATTAAGTCTTTTGTAAGTATTTCCATCTGTGCTCTTGATTTCCACATTCTCTGCTTTATACAGATACTCATAAAATGTCCAAAATAACCAAATATTCTGTAGATGTATCGGTGATATTTTTCTGGTTATAGGCTCTCTACGTTTGGCAACAGCCCTTTCTACTTTCTGTTTAAGTCGTGCTAAAAGTTTTTGTACTCTGGAGTTATCAACGGTTGCTTAACATTAATCTTTCTAAACTCCTGCATAGTATCTAGATACTCCCTTATTTTCTCTTTAGCACTGTGCAGTTGTGCCTCTTCCTCTGTGAGATTCCCCTTATTCTGCAGTAATTTAATCTTTGTCAGCCCCTGTAAATAATTATTTTTGCTACTTAACCATATCTCTCTCTTTCCACCATATTTTTAAAATCCACTTTCATTTTGTCTTGCTCAGTAGCTGTATCTTCTGAAGAAATTTCTATCTTTCCTAATAATTCTTGAATGATTTCTACTACCCATTCCTCTCCTTTAACAGATAGTTGGAGAAGCGCTGATGTCTCATTACCCTGCATTTTTGACTTTGTTTTTATTGACATATGATCTGAAATAGTTTTTGGATGCGTCAAAGCTTTCAGTTAAATGCACATGTTCCTGTGAAATATAATTTCTGTCTAGTCTAGCCCAGTTATTGTCCCTTGGGAATAAAATGTAAATTCTCTTGAGTTCCTGCTACTAAATTCACATTTTGCATACCAAATATTTTTATAAATGGGGGTAGGTTACTTTGAACACAAAAAGGGAAACTGGCTAAGCTTAAAATGCACGCAAGGGTAGCCAGCCTAGTACTACTTATGAATCTATAAACTACCATCTTTCAGTGCAGTGTTCAGAGTGATATCTGTGCAGAAATTGACATAACATTGCTATTTAGAGGGAGAATAGTAGATTGTGTATTTTTTTTTTTACTGGGCTGACCTTGCAGCCATTCTTTGGTATTGCTGTTGCTAGTTTTTCATCATCTCACATGATGGACTCAGAGCCCCCCACCTGTTTGTACCTTGTGCACCTAAATAACAGAAGGAATTCAAGAAATATTCCTCAGCTACAGCTTGCGTCTCCGCAGAACCCTTAGGAAGGCTATTGGGCCATTCAACTTCTTTTGCCTGTAGGTCCCTTTGTGTGGTTTTAGTACCATAACTTTGTGTGACAAAGGTCTGGCAAGTCCTCTGGGGATATACCATTGTCTAGTTCAGATGCAGGAGAACCAAGCTCTTTGGGTGTAGGGGAAGTCAGGGGTGCAGCATCTCCCTCCACCAATCCACCCCCCCCCAATTCTGCCACTAGTGTAGTGCATACAAAAACAAGGCAGAAGACCCACCATGTTGCAGGGCAGCAGTCTCCAACTGTGTTTTCATATGACCTGGCAGTTATGGCTAGATGCATTATTCAGGCCATTGATCACTGAGTGCAAAGACAAGGTTATGAGTAACACTGGTGCTCTTACCCACATTGTCACCCAAGGATCCTGATTTTGAAAGGGATCTGGAATCTGAGGTTTTGAAAGTGTCAGAATCTGATAGTCAGTTTCCTCTGAGGATGAACAGGTTCAGAAACCCAAACAAATGCTCTGATGTCAGTCTTCACATAATCATTGACTGTGGGGCTCTCTTCTGCGCCTCGGAACAGACTCCGCCATTATTCCAGCTCGCACCTTCCAACAACTCTTGATCTAAGCTGTACCCACAATGCTCCTTATCAAATTACCTCAGATCTCGTTTGGCACTTCGTAGTGCCAGATGAGCTCTATCCAATCTCTCGAGCATTAGGGTTTTCATCAAACTGTGTCAGTTTTTTTTCCTTATCCTCTCTCTAAATTTTATCTTTTATTTCTATCTATACTACCCCACTCCTCCAGATACCTTTTAACATGTGCATGAGTGTATTTTTCTCTCCCTTACAGTTGGGTAGTCTCAAGTACCATTGTTGGTACTTTCTACCTTCGGGTAACCTTTCATACCATAGTTGGTAGTTCCCTTCTGTTTTTCCTTTCTTTGATGCATTTAAAAAAAAATCTTTCCACTTTTCTTATAGTTTAGTCTGTGTGTGTATCTGTGTATACAGTGGCCTTGAGTTTTACATTATGGCCGACAGACCCTCTAAAGGTACCTTCAAGAGGTGCCAAAAATGTGACTGAAAGATGCCTGGCTCAGATGGACACACTGTGTGTGTATGTGTGTGTACTGTCTCGGTGTGGTCCATCTACAGGAAGACTGTGTGAGCTTTAATGGGTTCAGCTCCAGAACCCTGATCATAAAAACAAATTGATCTTGAAAGGCCTTCTTAAATCTGATTTTGAAGAGTCACTATCTAGTCCGTAGATAGAAGCCAGTTCCTCCTCTTATCTTCTACTAAACCTAAAAAGCGAAGTCACTCTGTTCTGACAACTTCTTCAGAACCACTTCCTAATATAGCCAAATCTCCCATGGTGACGACAACCTCCTCGACACCCGTGGGCCGAGATACTCATCCCTTAGTGCCGTTGGCACCCACCTGTACAGTACCAGTATCAGTGCAGACAGCACTTCCTTCGGTACCAATCACTCAGTACTGAAGTACCTTCAGATAATAATTTTACCCCGTACAACTTACTCCCCCTTTATAGATCCATTTGTAGACTGTGCTCTCAGTCCTCCTTTGGAGAGATGTCCGCCAAGGTCTCCATCGACCTAATCTGTTCAGTCCAAGAGTTTATCAGTCGGATATTGTGAGACTGGTGGACCAGCTCTTGACGGTGAGGGGACTACCTCCATCCACTATTCCTAGCCTTGTTCGCTCTGGAACCTTACCTTCTACCCCATGCATATTTCTCCAACTCTAGCTGAGATTTCAGAGCCCCTGGTGCTGCCCTTTCCAGCTTTGACTGTTTTGGTGCCAACCAGGGCTCATTCTCTGACACCGATAGAGTTCTTGCAGTTCCTCGGAACCGGAAACCTCCCAGGATCAGGGCTTTTGTCGATTCCAGGGGGTGGGGTTCAACTTCGATACTTTCAGAGCCTTCCATGCCACATGGTGCATCTGCATATGTAAGCTCTGCCCTGGCTCTTACGTCAGGGGCAGCTTCCTCAGTGTGGGATGGGACCATGCTTCCAAAGGAGTTTATTTCTGTTCCAGACACCAGGCCCTCTATGGGGGGACTTGCCTTCCAGGCTATGGAGAAGGCCATTTCCATTGTGGGCAAACACTGTGCTTTCCCTGTCAGACCAAAAATCATGTCCATCCCCTCAACTGGCACTTCCGTCAGTCTCTGTGCTGGGACAGAGGGCACAGAAGTCTCAGGACCAAAGCTCTCAGGTTGTCCTCTTCGTAAACCTCTCTGGAGCATCCCACCGAAGAGTTACCTTCAATGAAAAAGTGCAAGAGGAGGCATTTGGACTCCCTTGACATGTCCTTCACAGAAGATACTGATTTTGATGAAGGGGGAAGGTTCCCCTAAGTCACCCCCTGAAGATGTTTCCTTCGGGAGCATCCTAGAAATCCTTAAACAAGCGTGGCTGGACTACCATTCAACCTTGTTCAGAGAAACTGGTGTACCTAGAGGCTTTTCATGCCCAGCCCTCTACCTCTTGGATTTCTCTGCCCACTGATGATCTTAAGTTGATTGCTCATCGGACTTGGAAGATACCTGACTCTATCAAGCTAATCCCCAGAGGCCTGATCGTATTCTGTCTGCCCCTAAAGATGAGCAACATTGGGCCAAAGGAATTCCTGTTGATGCCATGGTTGTTGCAGCAGCCACTAAGAAGGATGATGTCATGATTGTTGCAGCAGCCACTAAGAAGGAACTTGCTGATGAAGGTCCTACTATCCATCCTCCTAACAAAAAGTCTAGGATGATGGATAGATTTGGGAAGTGCATATATGCTTCATCAACCTTTGCTCTCGGGACCTTGAACTAAATGGCACTTTTTGCCAGGCTTCAAAGAGATCTGATTAGAGAGCTTTCAGATACTCTTTTGGGAGCATTTGCTAAAGGAGTTCGAGACAAAGCTGCTTCTCAGCTCACCACCCTAGAATCAGACTCCAATTCGTCCATGAGGCTAATTGCTCATGCTGCTGAAGGGAAGACGAGAGCAGTGAGTTCAGGCTTAGCCATCAGGAGACGCGCCTGGATGTACTTGTGATTTTGTGGAGCCATTTAAGTCTCTCTTTTTTATTTCGTCAATGCTCTGTTTGATGGATCATCCCTGTTTGGCCCCAAAGTTAGAGACTCTAGCCAGATGTGAGAAAGATGGGAAGACACTTTCTGCCATGGGCATACGCTTTTTCACTCCTCAATGGCCTTATTCCAGGAACAAGAGAAGTGGTAGGCTATGGTTCAAAAAGACCCTAGGACCTTTCCAGGACTCCCGTGGCACTGACTTCCCCTGGGGCAGAGGGCGAAGCAATAATGGAAGACGCAGTTCAAGAGGCAGAAATGGCCTGCAAAAGCCGGGTTCTAGAGACTCTCTCCCTGGTAGCTCCTATCAGTGCTCCTAAAAGGAGACCTGATTGCCTTCCTCTGGAGACAGTCTGGGGACGATGATCCCTGCACCAATTTGCCTGGCTAGAAAAAAACAGACAAATTGGTGCAGAGGATCATTACCAGAGGTTACAACATCCCCCTTTCAGAAGAGCCAAAAAGACCAAGAAGAATCCCAGATGTTCCACCCGGTCACAAGGAGGTAGCAGTCTAAGAAATTCAAAAATTGCTCGACAAAAGTCATCCCGGCAGTCCCACCAGACCAGAGAGGGTCCACAATTTACTCAAGATTCTTTTTAGTGTCAAAGAAAACAGAGGATTGGAAACGGATTTTGGACCTTAGTCAGTTGAACAAATCAGTTCAACAAACCAAATTCCAGATTGTCTCAGTTCAGTCTATACTTCCGAATGCATCTATATCATAACATTGACATCTTAGGTTGTTGAATGCTAAATCCTTGACACCTAAGCATTGAACGCTTAAAATAGCAAATGGCCACATCATTGAATTCTTTCCTCAGGAAAGAGTTTGTGTGGCCATCCGTAAACAAAATAAACGCACGCAAACACTGTGGGGGGCTTCACACCCCTATGTATGGAGGGCTGCATCCACCACACCCCCCAAACTAAATATACCAACTCAGAGATCGCTCTACATTGGGGAAAGGGAAAATCCCCAATTAACAACCATGCAAATTCTTTTCCGAGGAAAGAATTCGATGATATGGCCATTCGCTATTTTAAGCGTTCGCTTAGGTGTTAAGTATTCGACAACCTAAGCTGTCGACAATTCAATAGGAACCCTTCTGTTCTTGGAAAAGACAATTGGATGTGCTCAATAGATCATCAGGATGTGTATTACCATATAAAAATGGACAAACTGGTCCAGAAGATTCTTGCGCTTCTGGCTGGGAGCCATCACCATCAGTTCAGGGCACTGCCCTTTGGTCTCACCACAGCCACCAGGGTGTTCACCAAATGCACAGTAGTGGTAGCAGCCCATCTCAGACTGCTAGGATTCCAAGTGTTTCCATATCTAGAGGACTGGCTCCTTACCGCTCCCACCAGGTGTCAAGTCCTAAAGGCACGAGATTACACTCTTCTCTTTTGTTCCAGCTTAGGAATCTCTATAAACTATGAAAAATCCCATCTAGAACCATTACAACACCTAGAGTTCATTGGAGCTATGCTTTACACAGTTATCGACTTTGCATTACTTCCCCTAGAAAGACTCCAAAGGATCGGCTCACAAGTGAGCCAGATCATTCAAAGCAAGAAAGTAACAGTAAGACTCATTCTACAGACTCTAGGGTCTATGGCAGCCTCTATCGCTGTAGTTCCCCTGGCCAGATATCACATGCAAATTCTTCAATGGCTTCTGGTCTCCCAATGGTCCTTATTGAATCAACCAATGTCCCATCTAATTGTGTTCACCAGTCATTGCAAGGAAGACCTAACCTGGTGGCTTCACTCCAATGAAATATTATTGGGCCTTCCCTTTGTCCCTCCTCCACCCCAAGCCATAGTATCCATAGATGCATCCCTGATACTGTGGGGGGCCATTATCTGGGAAAGACGGTCCAAGGCACTTGGTCCCAGCTGGAGGCCAACTTGCATATCAGTGTTCTAGAGATGATGGCGGTGCTCTTAGCATTGCAGGTATTTCAAGATGCCCTTCCTTTGGGAATGATTGCAATACAGGCAATATGTCAGTAGTCTGGTACATCAACAAGCAAGGGGGAACCAGATCTTACCCTCTTTGTTGAGATGCGCTCAGAGTTTGACAATGGGCAGTTTCCTCTGATGCTTTCTGATGGCAACGCACATTCAGGAGAGCTCCAATGTGATCGTGCACAAATTCATCCATCCTCATGCTGCACGCGTGCTCTCTCAATCCATTGGGGGCAAACAAGATATTCCTTCACTGGGGCCAACCTTGCTGTGACCTGTTTGGGTCCCCTCTGAACAACAAGTGCAGCAGTTACTTTGCCCTAATCCCCCCCCCCCTGGGGAAGTCACCCAGAGATGCTCTCCTTCATGATTTAAGAAAGCCAACAGGTTGGAGAACAGAGTAATTCTCATTGCCCCATTCTGGCCTTGACAAGTCTGGTTTCCCTTCCTGTGGCCTCATCTGCTATAGAAACCCTGGATACTGCACCCAGCTCCAGACCTATTGCCCCACCCAGAGGGACTAGTTAATCCAAATCAACATCTCAAGCTCACTGTGTGGCTTCTGCAGTTCCCATGATTGCCAGGCTTCCCTCCCCGGTTCAGCGCATCATTCTAGCCTACCACAAAGCTTCAACTAGAAAACGTGTACCATAACAAGTGGCTAAAATTTACTAAGTGGTTGCTAGACTGTAATCTTGACCTATGTTAAGCACCTGTTAAAGGTTTAGACTTCCTAACCTTACTCTGAGTCTGGTTCATCAGCCTCAATGATTTGGGTGCATCTTGCTGCAATATCTAACTTCTATATTGGTTTCACTGGTTCATCACTCATGTCACATAAACTTTGGAAAGCCTTTTTGAAAGGAACCTTAATGCTCAGATCTCCATATAAAGAACCCTCTGCACCATGGGATTTGAATTTGGTACTTCAGCCACTTATTTATCCCCCTTTTGAACCTTCAGCAACTTGTGACTTAAAATTCTTGTCCTGGAAAACCTTATTTTTAATAGCGATCACTTCTGCCAGGAGACTATTGTAAATACAAGCCTTGTCCTGCAAACCCCCCCTATTTGATCTTTCATAAGGACAGGGTCTCCCTCTGGACAAATCCCTCCTTTCTATCAAAGGTTGTTTGAGTCAAATATCAGTCAGACCTTGCATCTCCCAGTCTTTTTTCCAATAAAGGGGAATACTGTCTGCATTTACTAGATATACACAGACAATTACATTTCTACCTTCACAGAACAAAGGATATTAGAAAATCTGTCCAACTATTTATTGCCTTTTGTTCAGTCTCTTTAGGGAGTCCAGTATCTAAAGTTACCCTAGTGAAATGGCTTGAGGACTCTATGACCTTTTTTACAGCAAAAAGGGAGTCCACCCAAAGGACCTGTTAAAGCACATTCAACGAAAGCTATAGCAGCATCTGCAGTTTTTCATGCCAGAGCTTCTTTAGATGATACTGTGCAGCAGCCACATGGGTATCTCCTCATACTTTTATTACGCATTACAAACTGGACCAGGTCTCTAAGGGATGTGAATCATTTGGCTCGATGGTGCTCAGGAATATTCATCCATGAAACCTCTCAAGATCCAGGTAGCTAAGGGGCTTTGTCCCACAGTCAAGGATTATGTGAAGATTGACATCATCAGATAAAGAAATTCTTACCCCAATGTTCCATCTTTGTTGTCGATCTTCACTAATCCTTGACATATTCCTTCCCTTCTTCTCCCGGCCCTTAGAACTCTTGGTGGATCAAATATTCCCAAAGACTGGCTTCATAATAGGGACACAGATATGGTCTCTTATCTATTATTTCTTGTCTGTCACTAGTTTGCCAACTCGATCTGAGGTAATTTGGTAAGGAGCATTGTGGGTAGAGGTTGAGCATTTTTGGAAGGCACAAGCTGGAATAATGGCTGAGTCTGTTCCGAGGCTCGGAACTGAGCCTCACAGTCAAGGATTAGTAAAGATAGACAACACAGATGGAACATTATGGTAAGACACAACTTTTTTTTTTTCTTTACTCCCAATTCAATACATGCTTAAATCTAGCCACCATTTGGGGAAATCATCGGCTGCCCCCAAGATTAGCAGGATACAAGATCTTTTGGCAGTTTAGGCCCCAGAAGTGACAACCTTTCCCTTCATTGGTCCCAGCATTGCAGGGTATTTTTAAGAAAACTTGCAATTCTCCACTGCTGAAGGAGTCTGTTTCTAAAAGAAATTCAGGGTGAGCTCTGCCATGCCTGGCCTCCAACCTCCCTTGTTTGTGGACTCTGCTTGTGTGTCACCAGTGACCTTTTCCAATAAAAAGGCTGCCTTCATTAAACCTAATCCCCCAAGATAAACTAGGCATATAGGTAGAATATCCGGGAAAGAAGCTGGCGCAGTCCATCATGGTGGCTTTTAAGGTGTTTAATTACCAGTGTTTTATGTGGAAGTTTGTGTTGTGATGTTTGTATAGTTTAGACAAGTTTGCTGCATGGAACAGAAAGACTATGTGAAAGAGGTTGTTTCCAGTGTTTCTCAAGTGTCTAAACTTGCTTTAGAGAGTGCCTTGGAGTGGGCTTTTACTGTTTCTAGCAATGCATTGACATTTGCTGTGGTAAGGAGGTATGCTTGGTTGTCCAACCGAAGCATTTTTGATGAGTTAAATGAGATTCTGAATGCTTCGCTTGATACTGATTGTATATTTGATACAGGAACTAATCAGATCTTTAAACACTGAGATGACAGAGTTAAGTTGATGCAAGGGGTGTCTAAAATGTTTCATATTCCCAAGTTTTCCTCCAATAAGCAAGATAATTTATGATGGCCCAACAAACAGAAGTCCCAGCTGAACAAACACCAAGGCAGCAAAAGAAGTGGCAAGGCGAGAAATCCACAAAACTTGAGGAATTCCTCTCCCAAAGACGATAACACCCTTCTTAACCTAGGACTGTCAAGATTCAGCACCCTTCATTTATTTATTTGACATTTGTTGACCGGGAATGTCCGACTGAGCCCAGAGCCCTTTTTCAGCAGAGGTTCGGGGAGAAAAGCTCTACAATACTACATAGAAAGTTTACAAAATTAAAAGTTTGAACAATGAGTGAGAAAGTCACTGAAAAATGAGTCTGTAAAAACAAAATGAAAACTCCAGAAAAGCTAGAACTTCCACTGAGTGACCCCCCCCCAACCTCTTGTATCAGAGGTATATGGGATATATGCAAATGATCCTTATGAACATCAGGTGTTTCTTCTCGATCATTGTTTGTTTGGGATATTTTTGCAGTGACCCTAATGATAATGGACATCAGCTGGGTATAACAGCCCTGTGTTTCTAATGCTCACTCAGGTATTGTAGAAAAACTCACCAGCCTGAACATAAACCCCCTAGAAATAGGTTATAGTGCCCCTCTACTCGTCACTCATCAGACCCATCATAGAGTACAATGCCTCATTTGGGATGCATCTCACAAGACACTTCCAACAGCTGGAAAGACCACAAAAGCACCTCACCAAGAGGATTACAGGCCTCAAACATATGTCCTGTGCAGCCCGACTGAAAAAGCTCCGGCTGTACTCAGTGGCATATCGCTTACTCAGAGGTGATCTCTGCCTGACTTACAAAGCCATGTCCAACTCAGAATTGATGGACAATGCTCCACCTAAAGAAATCCAAGTCATTGTGAGCCACATGCTGTAGTGAGCTAAACCTCGCCACAACAATAAATAGAATATGCTGGAGGGATAGATTCCTGTCAGAGACTCCCCATGCTTTGGAACAAAATTCTTAACTACATTAGGCAGAGCCCCTCACTAACACTCTTCAAGAGAAGCTTTGACGAGTGGATGGGTAACAGAAAATACACCCCTGGAATCACTTCATTGGCTCTGCTTGACAGAGGCTCAGTTAATTGATCAATGGGACCGAGAAAGAGACGCACTCTGGCTAGGCTTATAAATCCCGTCTGGCAGATAGCCTTGTACCTACCTATGAACCTATGCTTAGTCAAACACTCTGCTTGTACTGTGCTGACGAGGTCATAACAAGGTCAAAATATGCATATCCACAGCTAGTAGGGTTTGGCTTTATTGGCTTGAAATTGTCCATTAAAATGACAAAACAAGTCATAGGCATTCAGAATCGCCAATTAGCTGAAACACCTGATGTTCATAAGGATCATTTGCATATATCCCATGTGCCTCTGATGCAAGAGGTTTGGGAGGTCACTCAGTGGAAGTTCTAGCTTAGCTGGAGTTTTCAAAATTAACAGTTTGAAAATGTTACAATGAAAAATATAGTGTAGAATGCACTTGAAAAAATAATGTTGGTAATTGACAATGTACAGAGTCTGCTGAAAGCAGTTGAGAAACTATTTACAACATACCATTGTATGTGTATAGAATGAAGGAAGAGAAGGTAGAGATATGAAACTCAGTTTGAGAAAATTCCACTGGATAGGAAAAGAAGTTGTGAGAAGGAATTAGGGAATAGAGGTAGGGAGAGCAATAGGAACAAGATGAGAATGTGTGAGAGAGCTAGAAGTAGGGCAATTTAGAGTTTAGAAGTGAGAAGAGCAGTAAAGAGGTTGTAGTTACAGAAGTCAGAGAGAGTGGGATTTAGGGGTGGTGTTGGGGAAGGAAGTTCTAGCAGGGTTTTTACAGTGGCATGTCCAAGTGTTAAGTAGATGATATTTGAGAGCTTTTTTGAATTCATGTGTGTGTGATTTTTCTGATGGCCAAGGGAAGTTTGTTCCAGGATAGGGCAGGAGTGTAGCTATATATGTTTTGGCCTATTTTTATTTTAGGTTAATAAATGTCTAAGGGCTGTTGGTCAGAGCTCCTGAGGGTTCTAGCGGAGTATAAAGAGAGATGAGAGAGGAGATGTCAGGGCAGGAGGAGGGATTATAGAGGATGGAATGAATGGTAAGTACTTGAGAAGTTAGTATTTGGTGGGGGGACTCTGTTTAAAGCCTTGAGTAAATGGCAGTGGTTGGCACTGGAGGTCTTGTTCGATACAAACCTGGCTACTTTGTTGTAGGTAGTTTCAAGATTAGCTAGTAGACAGGTCTGTAAGTTAGGATTTGTGAGCTGTAGAGAAGATGGGAGAACATAGGCAAGAGAGATACAAGAGTCCTTTCTAAGGAACTTTTTATTTCTGTAGAGTAAACCAAGTTTTTGGTGGGTTTTCTTTATACAGTGGTGGACATGGAGATCAAATTTAAGTTGATCATCAATGATGGCCCCAGGAAGCTTAGTGAGTTTCAACATTAATGACGGTGTTAACTGATGTTACAGAGGAAGGTGGGTTTGAGGTGGATGCAAAATTTGAGGAACAGGAGTAGTTTGGTCTTTATTGGATTGAGAATAAGTTGGTTATTAGAGAGACAGTTTTCAATAGAATTGAAGGAGTTTTGTGTGAGGTCAGAGAGGGTATCAGAGGTTGAGATGATAGTGGAGTCATCTGCATGTTGAATGAAGGTAGAGTGAGGACAGGGTGTGTAGAGGTGGTGGTGAAGATGTTAAACAGTAAGGGACCAAGAATTGAACCTTGAACTCCCATATTGATGGGGAGGAAGGGAGATGGTGAGAAGAACCATTTAAAGAGTGATAGGCTGTGTAGAGGTGGTAATGAAGATGTTGAATAGTAAGGGACCCAGAATTGAACCTTGAACTCCCATCATGATGGGGAGGAAGGGAGATGGTGAGGAAAGCCATTTAACAGATTGTTGAAGAGGTAGTTGGTAAATCAGGAGAGGGTTGATGGAGAGTTTGAGGAGCATGGTTGGGAGGGTGGCCTAATGGTTAAGGTGTTTGCCTTACAAACACAAGGTGCAGGGTTTGAGTCTCTCAAGGGATAATTGGCTAGGCTTAAAATGGCTCGCAAGGGCAGTTAGCTTAGTACTAACCTATGAACATATGGGGTCAGAAATGGTGGTATAGGAGGAGACAGGAAACAAGTTTATTGTCTCTAGCAAAGGAGATAGAGTGGGTAAAAATATGAGGGAGGTTGTGGTACTGTGGTCTGGATAAATGCTGTGTTCGGTGGGGGTGAGTAGGTTTTATAGGAATAGACATTCCAAGGTTTGCTTATGTACACATTATTCTAGTATTTTAGAGAGAGGGAACAATATAGCTAGAGGGCAGTAATTAGTTTAGTGGAATTGCCACCTTTGTGGATAGGTATAGTAAAGAATTGTTTCCAGAGTGAGGGTACTGTGGAATTGGATATAGAGCAGTTTATAAGGATGGGAATGGGGTATGCTATGGAGTTTGCTGCCAGCTTAAGGGAGTGGAGATAAGTTGTCAACAGGAGGAGAGCAAGACTTAAGCTTATGTAGGAGACAGGTTCATAGGTAGTGACTAGGCTATCGGCCCTGGGGTGTATATAAGCCTAGCCAAAAAGGTTCCTTGGCTTTCGCCACCCAAGAAAATTATTTTCCTGTGCCCCTGTTGCACAGTGCCACAGAAGTGATCCCCGGGGTGAATTTTCTATTTCCCATCTAGTCATCAAGATTTTTCTTAGAGGGCCAATGAGCTTTTCTTGACATGAATGGGTAGTTTGTTCCAGAGTATGGGAAGTCTCTGGAACAGGAATCTATCCCTCCAGCATGTTTTGTTTATTGTGGTGACAAGATTTAGGTCCCTGGAGCATGTGGTTCAGAGAGACTGGGATTTCTTTGTGTAGCATGCCCAACAGCTCTGGGTTTGACATAGCTTTGTATGTTAGGCAGAGATCGCCTCTGAGTAGGCGATATGCGACGGAGTAGAGCTGGAGTTTTTTGAGGCGATCTGCATATGGAAACTGAGGCTGGTAATCCTCTTAGTGAGGTATTTCTGTGGCCTTTCCAATTGTTATAGGTGTCTTGAGATACATGCCAAACAGGGCATTGTACTCTATAATGGGTCTGATGAGGGATGAGTAGAGAGGAACAATGACCTCCTTTTTTCTAGAGGAGAACCTTTTGTGATGTGTGCCATGTAGAAGGATTTCCTGACTACTGTGGTGATGTGATCAAAGGGCAGACTACTGTCCACCTGTGTCCCAAGGTCTCTTATCACACTTTCGGTGTTTTTATGAGCTACCGACTGTGGTAGTTCATGGGTACAGAGTTTTTCCCAAAGGGAATGACAATGCACTTCTTGGCATTGAGCTTGAAGCCATGACTGACACCAAGCATCTGTCTCTGTGAGGCCCTTTTGTAGAATGTCTACATAATTAGGTGATTCCATTATGGCTCCCAGTTTGCCGTCATCTGTGAACTTTGTTAGCCCAAAGACCTTCTGTGTTGGCCTGCACTTCAGAGACGTAGATGCCGAACAGGAGAGGACCCAGGGCTGGACCCTTTGGTACTCCACTCATCACTGGTCTGAAGTCGGACTTGGAGTCGTCACTGAGCCAGTTGGCCACCCATCTTGTGACATAGGGATCTATGCCCAGTTTAGTGAGTATCTATAATTCCAGAGTGGGGGATGGCATCAAAAGCCTTGATGAGGTCAAGATAGGCTGTGTGCACTACCTTGCCCTTGTCTATGGCTCTAGTGACTGCTTCAAAGAAATCAATCAGGTTTAGTAGACATGATCTACCTTTTACAAACCCAAACTGAGGTCCATGGTTTGGAGGTTACCTATGTCTTTGTTTATAAGCTCCAAGATGATACATTCCATGGCCTTGCAGACCAGGCTCTTCAAGCTAATGGGGCAGTAGTTTCTGGGGTCCATGGTGGCACCCCCTTTGTGGAGTGGGATAACCGTCATTGTGCACCATTCATTAGGCACATAGCCTGAGGTGAGGCTATGATTGAACATGATACTTAGGTGGGGTGCCAGTTCGTTCTGTAGTTCATGCAGTATGCACCCTGGGATGTTGTCTGGTCCCATGGATGCTGTTTTTTGGGCTTTGTAGAGAGATCTTTGCTTGCTCATCCATGATTACAGGGGCTTTGCATTCTTTCAGTATTAAGATGGGCCTTTTGGAGGGTGAGAGGGGGGGTAAAGTTAGCACTGGCAATATTGGTTGGTTCTGTATATTTAGTGCCATTGTGCTATAGCTCAGAGCAGATCTGAGTGTTGCCATTGAGATTCTTGACATAGCTGTAGAATGCTTTGTGGTTGTTTTTGGAATTGGTGGTGATTTTATTTTCATAACTGGCTTTGGAGGATTTTATGAGGGATCTCAACATTTTGCTGAGGCTAACCAAGGAGTTCCGCCAATCTTGGGATTTTAATCTCTCTTGCAATAGCTTCTTCCTTCTGTTGTAGAGTTTGTTTATGGCAGGGGACCACCAGATTGACCTCCTTTTTTGGAGGATAGAGTCTTGGTTCTGTTGGGGATGGCACGATCCATGCATTCGTGTATGTGCTTATACAGTGCATTTGTGTAAGATTCAGCAGTTGTACCTCTATTTTTCGGTCTGCATGGGTGTCGTGAAGTTTACCACTTCTGTTTTAAGAAGCATGAAGCTTGCTTTGGAGTAGTTTTTGACTGTGGTTTCTTTAATGTAGGTAGTGGGAATAAGTTTCAGAGAGAAGGAATTAGTTTGATTAGAGCTGGTGGTCAGTGGAGTTAGTGGTTGGCATTAGTTTACTGATTGAGTCAATAAGGTAGGAGTTAATTATGGTGGCTGTTTCAAGGGGGGTGATTGAACATGTGTTAAGAGTTGTGGGTTGCCTGGGTGGAATATTTGATTGTGTTCCAGAATTTGTTTGGGTTGTTTAGATGTGTTGTCTTGGGTTTTAGGTAAAAGTTTTTCCTGTCAATGTTGACTTATTTTTTGGAGTGGTTACGAGGTTCTTTATAGGTTTGTTGGTGAGAGGGGATTTAGTCTTAGTCCAGAATTTCCAGGCGTTCTCTCTTTTGTGCATAAGTGAGTGTGTGGACTGGGGTAGCCAGGGTGAGCATAGAGATTTAACTCTTGCTGTTTAGAGGGGAGCAAGAGAGTTGAGTACATTTAGAAATATAGAATTACATTTTTGGAGTACCTTATCTAGAGGAAGGATAAGAAGGAACAATTAACAGAGAAGCGCATGTTACTGAATATGTCAGGATGGAAGTTAGAGAGGCTACGTCAGTCTGTTGAACTTGTGTGGCCTTTGATGGTGAAGGTGGAATCTTTGAACACAAATTGGAGAGTGGTCACTGATGGAGTCAGGTAGAGTTTTAGGGTGGTGATATAGGTCTGGATTGCAGACTTGTATCCAGTCTATGATAGTACTGGAGTTGGTTGGCTTGTTAGTGTGCGGGAGTTTGAGATTAGTAGTGTGAAGCCATGTAAGTTTAAGCAAGAGCTAGGTGAGTTAGAGGTTAGGGATAATCAATTGATATTGAAATCTCCTAGGAAAGAGGGTATTGTTGGGTATGTTTTGGGTGAGCCGAGAGATGGTTTGTTCTAGTATAGGAATATTGTCACTAGGGGATATATATTTATTACTGCTGCTGTTAGAGTTTTATAATCATAAAGTTTACAGTTAGAAGTTGAGTTCTGCTGGGTGAAACTTGGGGGGAGGGTTTAATACAGGGGACAGGTTCAGGTGGGCAAAGTATATTATGGCAACTCCTCCACCTTTTTTGTTTGGTCGATCAAGACGAAGGATGTTGTAGCCAGTGGGGTGGAATTATTTGTCTGAAATGTGGGGTTTGAGCCACGTTTCTGTGATTATGTTGGGAGAGTGTTGAGCCATCCAAGCATGGAATTGGCTTATTTTGTTCATGATGCTGCGTATATTGAGGGAATACAAGATTAGATGGTTGGCTGGTGAGTTTGGATGATGTAGTGCAGGTTGTGTGCACAGGTTAATTCCCAAGTTCCGCTCAAGGTGCTCAGTCACCAATGTTATCTTTCAACAAAGCAGCCTGGCCATCAGTGGTCTCCAACAAATGGGTGCATGACATCACTGGCAGAGGTTACAGGTGACCGTGGTAAGAACCTTCCCACATCCACTTGATCAGACTTTATTTCCCTCTGTACTCTGGCATATGTTGGTTGCAAGGATCATAGAGCTGGTCCCTCCTCCATAGAGAATGAAAGGTTTCTACTCTGGAATTTTCTGTCATGGAGATCAGTGTTGGACCCATCCTTTCTGAAAACTTTTGTCATGCTCTCCAAGTTCAAGACACTTACCCTGCAGACATTGCTTCCTGTCCTGCCGACAACTGCTTCATGGTGATCCCAGACTGAAAGATGCACATTGTCATTTTCCCATTGCTTATCACTTCAGGATATATCTGAGATTTGTTGTTTGGTTCACCCTGTCAGTTCTGTGCATTTCCCTTTGGGCTGTCCACTGCACCTCAAATGTTTCCAAAATGCCTTGGTCTGGTAGTGGCCCACTGCTAGGCTCTTGGCATTCACATTTTTCCTCACTTAGACAACTTGCTGATTTGTGCAGAGTCTGTATTGAGGTGTTTGGAATCGCTCGGGAAGATCTCGACCTGACTCTCCCAGCAAGGGTTCAAGTTGAACCTTTGGAAGTTGTGCCTAACACCCTTGCAAAGACTTGTCTTTTTGGGGTGCTTAATTGACCCTGACAAAAGAATGGCCTATCATCCCAAAGACAGAGTCCTGTTCTTCCAGATGGTGTTTCAGAAATTCTCCAGGAGCAATGTTGCCTTATCAAGAGAATTCTTAAAAGTTCTAGGACTGATTGCATCCATGCCTGGCCTGTCTCAACATGAGGAAAATTAAATTGTATGTACAAAATTGTTGGACCCAGCGCATACATTCCCTGGAATCTCTCAATTGCTGATGCTGCCCCTCATCAGATGAGAATTGCAATGGAGAAGAGAGAGTATCAATCTAGAACTTCCCTTCTTCCCTTTCGACTTCACTTGGGGAGCTATGTCAGTGGGACTGGAAGTGCAGGCCACTTGAAGACCCAAGGATATGTGGAAGCACACATATCAAGGAAATGGTGATCTCTGCTTTGAAAGTCCTTCCTCATCTTTGGATTCAGGATCGTCCTCTTGTAGTCACGGACGACACCACAGTAATGTGTACCTCAGCAAACCAGGGGGTACAAGGTCATACCCTCTATGCTAGTTGGCAGTGAGAGCCTGGGAGCTGGCTTTACAGCATTCTCTGACTCTTCAGGCATTCTACATCCTGTCAGAACAAAATGTTGTGGCAGACAAACTGAGCAGATCTGGCCAGACCCGCACGAGTGGCAGCATAAGGCAGTGGTATTCCAGGATCTAGACCAGACATGGGGATCACCTCATATAAATCTGTTGGCCTCCTTTCAAAACAGACATCTGAAAATTCTGTTCCAGACTTCCTTGAAGCCATGGTTGGAGGACAGGTGCATACTCATTCCCTTGGACAGGAATTTTCCTGAGTGCA
>NC_056735.1:1685466208-1685483708 GCF_019279795.1 Protopterus annectens | reverse complement strand
TAGTTAAAGAAATAAAATTGCCAAATATTCCAAAGACAACAACAAGACATTCTATAGTTGTCAAGAATCTAAATGGCAATGCTCAGATATGCTCTGAGCTACAACAGAATGGCATTAAATATACTGATCCCAAGGATATTGCAAATATCCTGGCAGATCGATTTAGTGCCAACTTCACCCCCCCCTCACCCCCTAAAGGGCCCATCTCAATACCAAAAGATTGCCAAATTCCGATAATCACGGCCACACAGGTAGAAGCTAAAGCTAAGACTACAGCATCCATGGGACCAGATGACATCCCAGGCTGTATACTACATGAACTAGAAAATGAACTGGCACCTCACCTAAGTGTCATGTTTAATCATAGCCTCACCTCAGGCTTCGTGTCCACTGAGTGGCGCACAGCTACAGTTATCCCGCTCCACAAGGGAGGATCCACCTTGGATCCCGGGAACTACCGTCCTATCAGTCTGACGAGCCTGATCTGCAAGGGCATGGAACACCATCATGGAACTTATAAACAAAGACGTTGGCAACCTTCAAACACTGGAACCCACCCAGTTTGGGTTTGTGAAGGGCCGATTTTTGTCTCCTGAATCTGATTGACTTCGAATCAGCCTCCAGAACTGTGGACGAGGCTAAGGTGGTCCACACAGCCTATCTGGACCTCGCCAAGGCCTTCAACACCATCCCCCCCTCTGGAATCATAGATAAACTTACTAAGCTGGACATAAATCCCTACGTCACTCTGTGGGTTTCCGACTGGCTTACTGACAGAACCCAGACTGTAATAGTAGCTGACTCCAAATCCAGCTCCAGATAAGTGACAAGTGGAGTACCTCGGGGTTCAGTCCTGGGACCACTCTTGTTTGGCATCTACTTCCCTGAAGAACAGGCCAACACTAAGGTACTCTGGCTAACAAAGTTTACAGATGACTGCAAACTGGGAGCCATTATTGAATCCCCAAGTGATGTGGATATTCTACAAAAAGGCCTTAGAGAAACAAATGCCTGGTACCAGAGCCATGGGCACAAGCTTAATGCCAAGAAATATATAGTTATCCCCTTTGGAAAAAAACATGTACCCATGAATTACCACATAGATGGCAGGACGCTAAACATCGAAAGTGTGATGAGAGACTTGGTTACACAGGTGGACAGTGGTCTCACTTTCGATAACCACATCGCCACAACAGTCAGGAAATCCTTCTATGTGGCACACCTCCTCACTAAGGGCTTTTTATCCAGAAAAAAGGAGGTCATTGTCCCACTGTACTCATCCCTCATTAGACCCATTATAGAGTATAATTTCCCGTTTGGTATATACCTCCCAAGACATCTGCAACAACTGGAAAGGCCACAGAAATACTTCACTAAAAGAATCACAGGCCTAAAGCAGATGTCATATGGTGACCGTCTTAAAAAAAAAAAAAAAAAAAAAAAAAGCTCCAGCTATACTCTGTGGCATATTGTCTAGTCTGAGGTGATCTCTGCTTAACATACAAGGCCATGTCAAACCCTGAGCTGTTGGGCTTGCTCCACTTAAAGAAATCCCAATCCCTCAGAGCCACACGCTCCAGGGATCTAAACCTTGTCATCACAATGAACAAAACATGCTGGAGGAATAGGTTCCTGACTCAGAGACTCCCCATACTCTGGAATAGACTGCCCATACATGTCAAGCAGAGCGCCTCATTGGCCCTCTTCAAAAGGAACCTTGATGATAGGATGGGAGATAGGAAATTCACCCCAGGAATCATGAGTCGCCCTGCTAGACAGGGGCCCAGAGAAGTAAATATTGTGGGAAGAAATATCCAGGGATTTGTTATGGCTAGGCTTGCATAGGCCCTAGGGCCGATAGCCTAGTACCAACCTATGAACCTTTGCTGCTTCTGATTCTTCCTATATGATCTGAAACTCTGTTACTTCACATATGAACAGTCTGGCTGCAGAAGGCATTCTGATCTCCTTTATGCCTTCAGTAATTACAAAAAATGGAATATAGGAGTCTAAAGAGCAAAGTATTGAGGTATGCAAAGTTTAATATTTGGCTGAGACGGTGCTTTTTTTCAGATTTACTCTTTGCTATCCGTCTTGAATACAGTTCATAAACTAGAGGAGCGAGTCTTCAGCAAGGAATATGATCTTGAGATAGTTAACTTCCTCCATCTGACTTGTTATATGGTCAGTTGATAAATGCATAATCATTGGCATGAACCTGTCTAAAACTGCCAGGGTATGTGAGTAGGCCTTAAAAGTTGTGCACAAACTTTTTTTTAGATGTTTGGTTAGCAGATTAGAATGATGTGTGTGCATTATTTTCATGTATAACCTCTTCCCCTCGTTTATGTAGGTGCAAAAATCCATACTTGCAACATACTGTGCAGTGACATGTTTTACTGACTTGTGTATTAGGCCAGTAACTCATTCAGCAGTTCTGGATAAGAGTTGCAACTGTGCAAGAAGCAACCATTGTGATTTTGTATGGAAGTTAATAAATTTCTCTGGGTGGCACAATCTGAAAGTGAAATATGTGGAAGTTGTATTTTAATTTTACTGTTAGATGCTTGTTTTTTTTCCAGAGGGCTTGCCTCCTAGGAGATGTCATGGAGTGCTGCCAAAAGAATTGAATACTCTTGCTTTGTAATGCAAGATTTTTCTAGCAAGGTGAGAGAACATGCCTTTTAGCAACTCAGTAACTTTCTTCCAGATGACACTAGAACTGGCCTGTGAAGATTCTTGCAAGCTTTTGAACTAACCAGCTTTGTTGATAATATATCATATTTATAGTTTTTCCTAAACTTTATGTAAATATATCTGTAAGAATAGTAATCTGAGGCTTTGTGTTGCTGCCCAGTGCACAAATTTTGCCATTGTTTAGCAACCAATAGTCTCTCAAAAATGGTTCCTTGACTTTTATTTTCCATAAAGGAAAGTAGTTGATAAAAAAAAAAAAAAAAAAAGTAATTAGCCACAGTGGACAAAAGCCTAATGTGTGCATGACTAGAGTAGTTGTTCACGGTGTTGGCTATTGTGCCTGTGCTTATACAGTCTTGGTGGATCAAGAAAACTGTATTAAATACTTGGGGTGGGTGCAACATCTCACTCTTTCACAGTGTCACTATTAGGGAGAAATATTAACTGAAAAGTGCCTATGTCCCTGGCATACTAGCTGACTGGTTCCAGCTTGTCTTTGTTGAAATTCCCAAACAGAATGGTTAACTTTGAATGTGTGCACTCACCTCTGAGAGTTTCATCTGCATTAGGTTCTGGTAAACACTTCCAAAAATGAGCTATAACATTTAGAGATGCATAAGCTTTTTCTTTCCTCAGTTTTAGTGAGCTACATGGGAAGAGAAATGGCCTGATATTTGTTTGAGGAGATGGTGGTGTTATCACATCTGCTGTTTACTCCATCTTTTCTGTAGCTGATATAAGCTCTGATTTGGAATTTAGTGTCAAGTGTGGAGTATTTAGCCAGTTTCTTGTGTCAATGGGGCATCCAAATTTTACATGGATTGTAAAGCTGCAGACCTGCTTAGGTGTAAACTGAAGGTAAGACAAGACTGGAATGATTAAGCAAGCGGAATGTCCTGGCTGTGGTGGATTATCTTTGACTAGTAGCAGCAGAATACAGGCATAGCTCCCTTAACCTTCTATCCCCAAGATGTGGAACACATACTAAAAGATTCAACTAGGAAGCTAATACGATGGTTAAATCTGTTAATTTATATTTATAAAATGTCATTTTTAATGAATTAATATGATCTAGTATTTACCATGGATATTAGAAAAATTCTTTATGCTGAATGTTTGACAGAAACTTCCAATGTAGAGCAGTGATTAACATGGACTTAAGACTCAGAATGAGGAATGTTCCTCATAATTACATACATGTGTGAAGTATGGACATGAGCATTTTGGTACTGTTCAGGTTTTGAGAAAAAAAACAATAATAAAAGCCACTCTGTGTGTAAAAATTAACTCCTCAAACCACACAGACCATGAGGAAACCTACAGAAATAAAATGCTTAACTGCTGGAAATATTTTACACGTACTACCATACAACATGGTAGTTGAATGCTCTTCTCTCTCTGGACATCATCAGAATTACCAAATGCTTCCCATCACATGATTTTACACTTGCAAAATCCAGATCACATGTCAAAAATCAACCATTAACATTTGAGATATTTAGTAAAAAAATGTTGAATAAATACATAAAAAAATATAAAAATGCAACCTTTTGCTAACATTTTCTAAATGCACAAATAGTATTAAAATACTCCTAAATATGCATGTGATGTCCCCCATTCTGAGCTAGGAATCTGAGCCTGAATCCTCACCACTGACACTGGAGAGAGATGTTTACTTGGAATGCAAATGGATACACTCAGTATTTCCAGATGACCCCTCTGCATCAAGCACTATTTCCCTTAAAAGCACACATGAAACACTCAGTCCAAGGTCTGGTTTTCTGTCTCCCTCCAAGTCCCCAGTAAGACTCCCCACTGGTACAGCTGTAGTGTTAGGCCCTCAGCCGAGTGTCCATGCTAAGTCCTCCAGCACCCTCTCCATGAAATCAGTGCTTTGTGTCCCTACCCCAAGTAGTTGATGCACGCAGTCTTTGAGATTTAATTTTCACACAACTGGGAAAGGCTGGGTTAGATTACCTGCTCTACCAACTTCTCCCAGACTATAAATTACATTCACTGCCACCAGTCAGTTACTATAAGGCTCTTAAATGAGTATCTAATTATCCTGAGTGAATTTAATATTAATACAAATGTTATGTTGACCAAACAGCAAGCCTTTCAGGAGTGGTCAGAGTTATCACCAAATAAATATGTGCAAATACTTTCAAAGCTTAAATATTTTCCAAAAAGGACCAACCACAATGAAAAGTTTAAATATATTTAATAATAAATAATAAAAGAACAAGAAAATACTAAATATCTGTTTACTGTAGTAAACACCAGAGTTTCAGTCACAGGGAATATTAAAAATAAAACAGATGGAAAGTCTCACAATTAGACTGTGGATTCCAAGGGGTACCTCTATGTAAGCAAACAGCAGATGGGGCAAATATTTGCACCACTCTCTCTTAAACTGGTCTGCAAATGGCTGTAGCATTGTCTTTAGTATAGAGTTTAACCTGTCCACAGGGGGTGGTAGGGGGTGGTCTTTAGGTGCTCTACCCCACAGTGCTTCCTCAGACAAGCCAGCAGATCTTAAATGAAATGGTACCTCTGCCAGTCAGTATTTTTCTTGGGAAACTTACCCTGCTGAAAATCTCTAACAAAGCATTTGCCACCTTTTCTGCCTCAATGGAGGACAGAGCCACTGCCTTAGGGTATCTGGTAGCATAATCTACTACCAGCAGGATATACTTCTTCCCTGTGGAGCTTGGGGTACTCAGAGGCCCACAATATCCATAGCTACCCAGTGAAACAGCTACCCAATCACAGACAAAGGCATCAAAGGAGCTTTGACCTTGTCTCCTGCCTTGCCTACTTTTTTGGCACTGCTCACAGGTCCTGTAGTATCCTATTACATCCCTTCCAATCCCAGGCCAATAAAAGTTCTGCATAATACATCTCTTGATATGCTTTATGCCCATGTGACCTGCAAAAGGAATGTCATGGGCTATAGCTAGTGGTGCCAGATGGGTAGGTTCTAGGCACTACCAACTGCTGTATTACCTCACCCTCTAGCCCTCCCTCAGGGGTCCACTGTCTATCCAGTAACTCTTTGTTCCAGTATACAGACTCCCCTTTTCCTTGAGAATCAGGTGCCTCCCTGGCTACCTCCCTTAAGCCTTGTAGTGTTGGGTCTGAGAATTGAGCCTGCCTCAGCTCTACATTTGTGACTCTTCCCAGCTACCCTTCCACAGGAAGTCCGGTATCCTCTGACAGTTCTCTCACTGTCAGCCTGGGTACCACCACTCATGTCTGCCCTTGCAATCACTCTGTCCAAGGGAACATCAGTACCTACCAGCAGCTGTGGTTCACCTTCAAGGATCACTGCTAGCGGGTAGCTCCTTCCCTGAAATAGCCACCTCCTAGCCCTGGCTTCAAGTATGAGGTTTGTCTCTGTCTCCTCCAGGCTACCAGACCCACATGCCTGACTGCATGTAACTGCATCCACACAAGGTACTGCATTACCAAAATCATTCCCTATCAGGATGTCTGCAAGGATATCCTCAAACACACCTTGACTGCTTCCTTTTCCACTCTCCCAGCCAAGGTGTGAACCCTGACCAAAGGCATTTGGAATGGGCTCCCTCCTAAAGCTCTGACTGGAGTGGACTGCCCAAGCAAGTAGTGTTCCTCTTTAACCACTGCAGGCTAACAAAAATAAATTAAAACTGATGTAATATGAAACTCTGAATGTTCACCATGTGGCTGCTGAGAGAATGTACACCTTTAGTGACAACTGCGTGCAGGCTGCAGAAGTTCAATATCCACACCACTGCTCACCAACATGTGATGTCCCCACTCTGAGCCAGTAATTAGAATCCTCACCACTGACGAGGGATGTTCACTTGGAATACAAATGGATACACTCAGTATTTCCAGATGCAGACCTCTCTGCATCAGGCACAGAGGAAACACTCAGTCCAGGGTGCAGATTTCTCTGTCTGTCTTCCTGTAGGTCCCAGTAAGACTCCCCACTGGTACAGCTGTATGGTTAGTTCCTCAGCCAAGTGCCCAAGCCAAGTCCTCCAGCACCCTCTCTGTGAAACCAGTGCTTCATGACCCTGCCCCCAAATAGCTGACGCACGCACACTATTTGAGATTTAATTTTCTCACACACACACACACACACCTGGGAAAGGCTGGCTCAGATTATCTGCTTTATGAACTTTGCCCAGACAATAAGGTAGATGCACTGCCACCAGTTACTATAAGGATCTTAAAAGGGTATCCAATTATGCTGAGTGAAGTTGATATCAATACAAATGGTAATGCTGATCAAACAGCAGGACTTTCAGGGGTGGCCAGAGCTATCACCAAATATGTGCAAATACTTTCAAACCTTAAATATTTTCTAAAAAGGACCAACCACAATCAATTGTTTAAATATATTTAATAATAAAAGAACACAAAAGTACTAAATAGCCATTTACAGTAAGCAGAGTTTCAGTCACGGAATATTAAAAATAACACTGATGGAAAGTTTCACACATTTATAGAAAAAGTCTTTAGTTAGTCTCACTGTCTATTAACCCGTAAAGTAATTTAATTTCAAGAATATTTTGCAAAGTCAGGTGGATTAAGATTAACCTCTTCACTTCCAGGATATGCTGTTACAATGTATACATTTAACTAGTTGGAATAATACATGTACATCTCTTTTCCTTTCAGCAGGGCACACTGTTGACACATTTTAACACAAGCAAACCTCACATACATTTTCAGCACAAGCATCTGTACAAATCAGTTTGATATACTTTTGTACATATAATTATTTGCAAAATTCCAGCTAGCTGTGCTGGCGTATGTTACAAATCAACTGCCCTATTTCTCCTGGCATGGCTGGCAGTACCTCCTATCATCACAATGCACAATATTATTGACTTAAAATTATTTTGAATTACTAAAAATGTTCAAAAAAGATGTAGTTGGGTGTTCTAAAAAGAATGTATCAACATAAAATTATATTCTTGCTGCACCTATTTTTAAGGCACAGCTGATAGAAATATTGTCATTAAGGCCCAGGGGGTACCCTGTATTCATCCTGATACATTAATTCACTAAATTTGATTTTTTAACTTCCATGGGTCACGCCTAAGTTCTACAGGTACATTCTCTAAAACAATGAACATACATTTTTTGTGTACCCCACAAACTTGTGTGTACTTGGGGCATTATTTTCATTGCCTTTTTTGTATCGTATAAATGTTTATAAATATTTTTGTGGAGTGTGCACTCTGGCTTGCCTTCATAACAGTGGCACAGATTATACTAAACTAGATGCACTATCCCTTTGCTGTTATATTTGCAGATAAACTTAAACTTAAAATTTGATGTCATTGTAGATGTAAGAACATTGAGAACACATCCCACACTTAGTTCCAGGGATTTAGATAAAATGATTTTGTTTATTGTACATATTTAGTAGTTTAGAGTATTTTGACAGTATTTATGTATTCAGAGAATTTTAGTAAAAGGTTGCATTTTTGTATTTTTATAATGCATTTATTCAACTTTTTTTACTGAATATCTTTAATGTTGATTTTGACATGTGATCTGGACTTTAAGTATAAGCTCTTGTGATGAAAAGTGTTTGGGAGTTCTGATAATGTCCAGAGAGACAAAAGTGTTCAGGTACTGTGTTGTGTGGTAACAAAAGTGTAAAATATTTCCTGACCTAGAGTAGTCCAAATACAGGCATACTTTTTTGTTGATTAGTAATCATGAATTAGATGTTGAAATCAGAATGTCATCAAGCTACTAAGTACACTTGCTGATTTAATGTCTGTCTGTTATCACAGACAGTACATTTCTCATGTTGAAAAACAGAGAGATGGGAAATTCAGTATGCCAAAACAAAATCATCTAGATTTCATTCTGTTTTTGACTGGCAGAGTAATTTAGACTGTAATGCAGTCAGGAATTCAGTAGATGGCAGTAATGGCAAAGTTTTTTTTTTTTTTTTTTTTAATAGTACACAACCAGACCTTGCACAAATACATGAAGGAAAGACTTTACCTCAAGGTTACATATAGTTTATGCATCTGCAAGCTAATGATAGTCACTGCATGATCTGATTAAAGAACATATTGGTTTATTTGACAGTGTAGTTGACCTATGTATCTCTAATTTGCAACATGTTTTATTTCCATCTAGTCCTAAAAGGAAAGAAATATATAAAAAGTAATCTGTTACACACAGTGCCTTGCATGTAACATAGAATCACATCTCACACTTGCTGTGTTGTAAAAACATGCATCTTGTGCAAAATGTCAATACTTCTGAATAACATTTAAACTTTGGCCAGCTGTTTATAGCTTAAAAAACACGTCAGAAAAATGCATAATTTTGAATTGATGAATGGAAAAATGTGTCTCATAAGAGTGGATTGTTTTTACACAAGGCTCCATTTCTGCCTAACAACCTTTGTGTCACCTTTTGTATCTGGCATAACTGGTTTTGACATTAGCCAACCACTTTTTCCCTGGAAGGCCTTTCAACTAGATCAGGTTGTATGTAGGTTCATAGGTTGGTACTAGGCTATTGGCCGTAGGGCCTATATAACCCTAGCCAAATGGTACCCTGGCTTTTGCCACGCAAGAAAATAATTTCCTGTGCCCCTGTCAAGCAGAGCCACAGAAGTTATCCCTGGGGTGAATTTCCCATCTCCCATCCAATCCTCAAGATTTTTCTTGCTAATGAGGAGCTTTGTTTGATATAGATCGGTAGTTTGTTCCAGTGTGTGGGAAGTCTCTGGGACCGGAATCTATCCCTATAGCATGTTCTGTTTATTTTGACAAGGTTTAGGTCCGTAGACAGTGTAGCTCAGAGGGATTGACATTTCTTTAAGTGGAGCATGTCCAACAGCTCTGGGTTTGACATAGCTTTGTATGTTAGGTAGAGATCGCCTCTGAGTAGGCGATATGCGACAGAGTAAAGCTGGAGTTTTTTGAGACTGTCTGCATAGGGTATCTGTTTGAGGCTGGTAATCCTCTTTGTGAGGTATTTCTGTGGGCCTTTCCAGTTGTAGATTTCTTGTGAGGTACATACCAAAAGGGGCATTGTACTCTAATGGTCTGAGTGATGAGTGAAGGGGAACAATGATCTCTCTCTTCCTGGATGACAAACCTTTTGTGATGAGGTGTGCCACATAGAAGGATTTCCTGACTACTGTGGCGATGTGATTATCAATAGACAGACTACTGTCCACCTGTGTCCCAAGGTCTCATCACACTTTCGGTGTTAAGTAGACTACTGCCTATGTGGTAGTTCATGGGTACAGTTTTTACCAAAAGGGATGACAATGCATGGTGTTTATTTTAACCTTATTTAGTACTTAAACAACAAATAGCAGTGCAGATTGTTGAAACATGAGTGTTTAGTGGTGGTGAAAATAACAGAGCTACCTTCAACACAAACTCTACCGTGCAGGCTGAAACTCTTACCTACAGTAGTATGAAAAATAAAATATTGGAATAGTGGCCTCAAGTTAATTAGACAGGAGTCCAAACCTAACTGGTGTCCAAAAGGCCTTTTATCTCAGTACTTGCTGCCTTCTTCTTTTTATGGAATTTTTCCAGTAATTTAAAACTGTTTTGTGTGCAGCACATATTATTCCTGATAGATGGAAAGGGGCTGCGGTCCGCAAAGGAACTTCCACAACCACTGTTCGGTAGAATTTCTTCTTGGATGCAGAGCAGCAGTCTGGTTACCTTCCTTCCTTTTTTCATTAACATGACCTCACTTGAGCAGCCTCAAAATACTCTCAACCTCTTAGTGTAAGAAATCTGGACAAAGGGTGACAAAATTGGGGGAACAAAGGCCCAAAAATAGGGACATATTAGAAAGTTGCTAGAATAACAGGATTTGTGTTGGCATGCATTTTCTGAAGAATATAAAGTCTGAAACTCAAATATCATTTAGTGACTTTAATTCTTAGAGCATCACAATGATTTGTCAGAAAAAACACTAGTTTTATGAGGAACAGACCAAAAATATAAGGGAAAAATCTGGGCAGTTGAGACATATGTAGACTCAAACCACAGTAGGGAAACAGTAAGGGTTAACCATGTTGCCCAGTTACTAGAATTTGAAGCCTTGAAAAACAACCTCAACTCGCGCTCCTGAAGATGAAGCTATGATTGCAGATTTGCTAATGGAAATGACGTTTGAGGAGATGTCTGGACCAGGTGGAAACGTTTCTTACCATACTAGAAAAGGTCATAAAATTGCTGTTGGGCAGAAGTACTGGAAGTTTGGCAGGTATATAGTGAAAACTGGGTTCAAAGAATGTGGTGGCATCCCAGCACTATTTCAAGGGACCTGACTGCATTGCCTTTCTGTGCTACTTTAAGATGTCCTGGAGACTAGCACTGCAATGGAAAGGGCACACAGCAGGTCTCCTTTTCTCATCCTAAAGATACAGCCCCCTGGCTAAGGTATAGATGAGTTTAAAGCACACTGCCAAGTTTTTTTTTTTTATCAAAAGTAGCAGCTAATGAAAAGTGCTGAACCTCAGGAAAGCAGATTGTTCTTGGTAAAATATTTATCTAGAAAACAGCTTTATTGGAGTAACTGTGTCCCAAAGGAAAGAGAATATTCCCTTGTTAAAAAAAATCCTTTGGCCATCCGAAAAAATAACTGGAAAGATGAAACATCAGTTTTAAGTTGGTGAATCAGGTGACCATTGAACTTCAGGCCAGGTTCACTTCTATGTCTGATGTTGCAATGCTTCTACCCCCTTAAAATGTTGTTGAAACTGCTTTAACGTTGCTTCTGATAGGAATCTGGTCTAAATGTTTGTAAAATGTGTTTTGCATAATTTGGATTAGGAGGTGCTGCAGGGATCTTTACTGTCTCAACTTTCATTCTTTTTTGCTGCATACAAATCATGCCTTAATAGGTTATACAAGGGGAGGTTGTCAGTCCAGGTTATGTAGCTTGCTCATATTGTAATACTGTGGTCAGCAAGCTTTCCAAGTAGAAAATTGCAAAACCTGGCATACCCAATGGCGAGATTAGGTGTTTTGCTTTAGTAAAGTCTAGGACTACCACTGTGTAGTGAACTGAAGGCATGTGGATTAGTATGTTATGAAGTAATGCCTTTATTCTGCAGAAATGGGGTCCCTTACATATTATACATTAGATAGGGTATCTTCCTTCAGGGTATCTTCCTTCTGGTGGTAAGAGGTGAAGTGCATTTTTATTTACTTTTCTTTCCTCTAGTACTTCCCTGTTTCTTTTGATCTTTTGCATCAATCGCAGTTTTCTTTCCTATGGTTCTTGCTCTGTAATACAGTTACTCATTAAGTCTGTGGAGGCACGTTAGCGTGCAGAGCTGTGGTTGAAATAATGGCTAATGGAGTGAGAAAGATGGCAGGTTTTGACCTTACATTTATAAACTTTCTTACCATCTGTCTACTGTTACAATACTCCATATTTTCTTGCACTGACTCACTGTGGTCCTTCCCCCATCTGCAGGAATAAGTATTAACACTATTGTTTCAATAGAACAGTTTAGTTGTGTTTTTGCCTCCTCTTTCCTTTCAGAGCCTGTGGTCACTCTATCCAGTCCTGAACCAATGCAGGAGTTCTGCCACAAGAGCCAACTCCTATAATCTGACGCTGAAGTTTTTTTATGCAGTGTGAGCATGTTTAACATAAAGAGCCTTGTGCATTCACTTTAACTGGTCAAATATATGCCTGTCCTGTACTGGAACGTTGCTGTGATATCCCCCCAAAGGAGTAATCCTTGCACTCTAAGAACCACGTACTAAGTTGGATACTGTCTCGTCTCTTGACCAATAGATTACACTATATGTGCCGGTTACTTAGTCTCCCTAGCTTCCTGATTTCTTCATTCAGTAAATGAAAGAGAACCTGTTACTTTGTGCCTCGTTAATTGCTTTTTACTGGCTATAAACTAATAGCTCCAAAGATCTCTCCTACTGTGATCCAACCACCTAGCCATACTTCCTCCCTGAACTCTCCAGACATTGTACCAGACCTATTTAATGATGCCCCTCACCTTTATCCCAAATGTAGACTGATTTAACTCCAATTCATCTCAAATTGAAATAAAATTAAGTGGAAAATGCTCTCCAGAAAAAAAAACAAGAAACAACCATACCCCAGTATACTAAAATCCTTCTAGGAGGTGACATTCACCCTAATCCTGGACCCACCTATCACAATCAACATCAAGACAATTCTCTTCCACACACTACTCTAACCCCACAATGATGAACCCCAAACCTGGTAATCTAACTTTTGCCGCCATAAATATTAAGAAATATAACATAAAACTACATATCTGGATTACCCAACACAAGGTTGATATTCTTGCTATAACTGAAACCTGGCTTAAATCCAGCATAAATAACTCTGAAATTAATACTCCCCCATCTGACTATAATATCATCCATAATGAGTGTACAGAGAAAATATGGTGGCATTGCTTTAATATTTCCCAACTACCACATTTCTTTCTATAACAAACCAATACCAAATTCAGTTCAGCAGGCCTTCTTACTACTTTCCTGAAAATAAACAAATATGTATTACTGTCTTTTGCATTCCTACTGGCAACAATACAGCTACATTGGAAGACGTTCTATTCTTGATATCCATAACACTTCCACAAGAGAAAATACTACTAGGTGGTGATAGTATTAATTAGTTGTACATAATCAACTCCCCTACATCTAGCATGAACTTCTACAGTTTCTCACAACTAATTAGTAGCCCCAGACATTCCATAAAGACATCAAATTCCTTTAGTCTGGATCCTAGTATCAGACCCTAGCAAATTCACCACCCCTGGTATAATGCCAGGCTCCCTCAGCAACCATCTCCCAGTCTATAACTGGTGTCTCACAAATCCACTTAGCATGTTTATAAAACACACAACCTGTCAAAGTTTAACCCAGAAATCTTCATTACTACCTATCATCTATTACTGAGACCTAAAAATCTTACTCTTAGATGATGCTGTAAATGAATTCAATACAACTTTCCTAAATATTCTAAACAGTCTTTCTCCTCCTAGAAGGAAGAGACTAAATAAACTATGCAATTTGGTTATCCAAAAAGAGTAGACTGAAATGAAGACAAAATAAATATTGTTCTGAAAGTTATTTTAATATAAACACGACCATAAAAACTTCTGCTCAGCCATAAAATAAATATTACATGCCGGACAAAAATTCAACCCTTACCCATCTTCCAATAACGTATTGTTTGAAACTGCAATATAAGTCAACTCTTACTTCATAGATAATGTAGTATACCTAACCAAGGACTTCCCAACATCCAATCCTAATACTGCTGCCCAATAGCCTTATATCATCATATAACCACTTTCAGCTTTAAACCTATGCCCACATACTGTATAAAACTACTCTTAAACTCAAACCAAGTTGTACTTTATCTGGTGACCTTACAAGTGAGTACCTTAAAATAGCAGCCAACAGCATTGTCTGTCCAGTCTCAATCTTTATAAATAGGTCAAACCAGGAATCCTACATTCCCTGTCTCTGGACAAAAGCACACATTATCCCTCTGCACAAAGGAAATTTGACCGACATTGCTAACTTTAAACCTATAGGAATTTTATCCCACCTCTCCAAAATACTTGAAAAATGTATTCAAAAACAATTACTGAAAGAGGAACTCGTATCCCCCACACATGGTTTTTGTCCCTCCCATAGTACAAACACTGCACTTCTAACCTTTATAGATACCATCAATAAAGATAGAGATAATGCCAAACTGGTTATCTCCTTAGTTCTAGACTTGTCTAAAGCCTTTGACACAGTTTATCACAGCAAACTTCTACTCAAAATGTCTTCATTACGTCTTTCAGCCACCCATCCCTGGTTCAAAACCTACATGTCCAATAGGCATCAGTGAGTAAACTGGCACTCCACCCTCTCTCCATATCTCCTTATCACCACAGGTGTGCCCACAGGTCTCTGTCCTTGGTCACCTCCTCTTTAACATTCTCACCAACACCATCCACACAACAGGCTTCCCTAATACAATACGCAGATGACTTCACGCTAGTATGTACATCTGACAACCTGGTGCACCTCCAGTAAATTAATTGTGAAGCTTTAACATCCACTGAAACGTGGCTTTGCAACTCCTAACTCATGCTCACCCCCCCCAAAAAATACCTTTCCCCCCAAATCCCCATCTCATGAAAAAACAAAATTTAAAATCTTCTCTGTTAATACCATCATTGAAGTCAAGTCTCAAAGCAGATTATTAGGGATGGTGGTCTTAAATTTGATGATGTACAAAATGCATAAAAAACTAGGAATGCTTTACAGAGCCAAAAATTTTTCACGAACTAAAACTACATTTGTCACCACTTACTTCCTTCCCCCACTATTTTATGGTGCTCCCATTCTTAACCTCCAGGCCTCTCAAAAATCAAACCTTGAACAATGCTATAATAAGCTGTCTACCTTTGCAGCAAATAACCTTTTTCAGAACCCATCACTGTATAGCACTAAAAAGCCTAAATTGCTTAGAACTTCACCATCAACTAACATAGACACAACTTCTTACCACCTCTAAAATTATTCTGCATCCATCTGCTTGTCCAGCACCAAATACCATTGTACACAACTATGTTTCCAGTCTGTCATTATAATCCAATGATCAGGAACTTATCTCTGTCCACAAATATATCAAAGCCTGATAGTCATGGTTTTGTAATCATGCCATGTTGTGTGGTGCAACGGTAGCGTTGTTGCCTCACAGCAAGAGATTCTCCCGTTCGATTCTCGGCTGGAGTGCGGGGAGTGCCTTCTGTGTGGAGTTTGCATGTCCTCCCCGCGGTTGGGTGGGCGTTCGAAAGACATGCATAAATGAGTGTTCCTTTGTTGAAGGTTGAACGTCGAGCTGGCACCTCGGCGTTTGTGAAAATCTACTGCCAATCATTAGCGGACCGGAGTTCCACTGTGTTGAACCCTAACTGGGAAAAGGCGAAAAGACAAACCATGTTGTGTATGATCTGTATCCATCAGGTCTATACCCTCCACTCAAGTAATTTAAAACCAGTCTAAAATACTTCTTAGACAAAATCTGTTAATGTTTTTGCTCAGCCCCTCTATAATCTATATCCCACAATATGAACAAGAACCTCTTCATACCTTACACCTCCTTACTCCCCCTTCTTCATTGACTTCCTTACTTCAATCAATTTTCTCCCAGCTTTGTCTCTAAATATGCCATAACATTGCATCTAAAGTAGTCAATTTTTATTCATTCCTCAACCAGTGAGTTCTGATCTGATCCAACTCGGCCATTACTATAGCTCATGGTCAAATGAAACTCTCAAGCTCCTCCCTACCCACAATGCACCAACCCCTAACATACTTCATATATCGTTTGCTGTTTTTCGCATATAGACGTGATCAGCTTGCTCTTGAGCACTTAAATAAGTGATACTTTTTATTGTTTCTTAAGACTTTTTATTTTAAAAAACCACTGGTGTTCTTTCTTCTAACATTTTTAGGAAAGAAACTTATAGGAATAGTTACTTAAACTACAATAGCCAACACCCGTGGTTTATGAAGAAAAATGTGGTAAAGGGGCAGTTTGTCAGACTGTCTAGATTGATTAGCAATGACACTAAGTTTGAAATGGAATGTGATTTTTTATCATCATTATTTATACAAAAAAACTACCCGGCACACTTGGTTAACAACATCAGAAATGACATTAGAATCAACAGACACAGTAAATTTAAACCTATTTTACTTCATGGATTTGTCCCAAATAAGAGAGTCTGCTGAAGATAATGACAACTGGTCATGCAGTTTTGCTTTACCCATCAGCAGAGATATGCAAGACATCAGGAATATTTTGAAAAACAATTGGAGAATTTTACACAGTGACAATTCCATTAGAGACATCATAGGACCTGCCCCTAAGTTTTCTTTTAAGAAAAACAAAACCTTCAAATCTTTATTTGAAGGTAAAGATGAGCCTTTCTTATTAACACAGCACATTCCCATTAACGACTCCAAGGGAATGTTCACTTGTGGAAAGTGTGTTGCATATAATTTCATTCTGACAGGGGACAGATTTATTTTTACTCATTGTAATGTGCCAGTTGTTTTTTAAAAAGCCTTTAATTGTAATAGCACCATGGTAGTTTATGCTGCGATTTGCTCTTCTTGCTCATGTTTTTATATAGGGAAACATCTAGAAAATTGAGTGATAGGATTAAAGAACACAATGCTGCATTCCGTTCAAAAGATTCTTCCAATGCCTTAGGCAGGCATAGTGTGTCTTGTAATAACTTTTCAATATGCAAATTTCTAGTCCTAGATAAAGTGGAAAATTTCGTTGGGGATGCAGATGGTTTACAACAGGATGTCCTTCAAGGATGAGGTATTTGTTTCCCACAAGTTAAACAGTTATTCACTTTTTCTGACATCGGCTGAGGCAAGAAAAAGTCCCCAACGGGGTACTTAGCTTTTTAGAAGTCTTCGAAGTAGTATTCGGTAGTAGTAATCTCTGGTTCTGACCGACCGGCACTTGCGAACAGCTTCTGCTTCGAGCGCCACGCGGCAAGAAAGACTGAGGAAAATGGCGTCGGCTGATGCCTTTATACCCGAAGAACTGCAGCTATGACGTCGGGTGAAGCGCGACACCAGCCGAAGCCAGACCCAGACTTTGGAATCCAGCTGACCGAAGGGCTGCCTGACGACAGGACTACCCATTTGTAAGGACTGCAGATGCATTCCTATCAGACATCTACCCTGTACTTTCTTGAATTGAAGGACTG
>NC_056735.1:1685448458-1685450958 GCF_019279795.1 Protopterus annectens | reverse complement strand
GTCACATACCCACATAATGGTCTGGTCTGAACTGAGCCATCCAACCCCAACACACCTGGATACATAATTGAATACCCATCATTCCCTCTACAGCACACCACCCCCCCTTTTCTGAACGTCCACCAAAACCACCCATACTTGGGCTGCTAACTTGTCGCAGCCATATCTGCACATAGTGACCCCTACTCATATCTAGTAGGTAGTCTCACCCTAGGCAGTCTCAGAATTGCAAAATATGTATCCCTTGCATGTATAACCCTACCTCATTTTCGTAAAGTCAAAGGAATCAAGGTCATCGGTCCCCACAATTTTTGGATATCCCTCATGGGATAAGTATCTGTTCAAAACATTAGACTTGGTGTCACTACACGATGTCCAGTCCTGTAGACATCTGGACACAAGTTGTATGAGCAGTAGTTGTCCACAAGACTGCTCAGCCTCCAGCCGGTCCTGCAGAACCTACGACCCGGGATTAAACACCTGACCGTGATGCAAATCTCCGCATAGTGGCAGTCGGATATAGGGTGATTAAGGCGCTTTAAAGCAGACGTAAGTAGGGTTACCACCTATCCCACTTTGCGAGGGACAATCCTTTTTTGGGCAGTTGTGTCCTGACTAAAAATAATACAATGGCAAATGTCCTGTGATTGTAGGAAATAATTATGTCCCATATTTCATGTAACAGTTGCATAAAACAGTTATTTCTGTATGTAAAATACTTAAATGTTACAAGAAACAGAATAAGCAATTAAACTGCTACAAGAATAAGCTTTCATTTAGGCAAATAAGTAAGGTTCTAACCTTTGTACTGACCATGGGTATTTGTCGGCCTGTAAAATCTGATGTGTGTCCCGAAAATGTCCCACTTTGGCCATTTGAAAAGGTGGCAACCCTAGATGTAAGCGGGTATGCAAGCGTGTATGCTCGACGGTAAGTGGCGGTGATTCAATGGTATGGGAAATGTAAATAAGCATGTAGGTGTATATGCATGTGTATGTACAGACCGATATAATACATATATATATATATATATATATATATATATATATATATATATATATATATATATATATGAAGAATGAACATGGTCACAATATAGCAGTCATAACGAATGTGAAGGGAAACAGCAGTGGAACCCCCCCCCCTGTAATATTTAGTGCTATTATATATCAGGATGGCCAGAGGTGAGCACACCTCTGCATCCTCAACCACAGGTAGAATGCTAAAAGTGGAACTAACGATGTCCCCGTGCTAAGTCTGACTTAGGTACAGGGCAGTCCCGGTCCCCAGTCTGACAAGCCTAAACCCAGATGACCACATGAACACCCTGACAATCAAATACACGTATGTGCCAGGACTATAGGATTTGGAGGTCTGACTATACTTTGAGTGAGTCAACATGCGGCAAGGGTCCAGAGCAGTAGGGAATGGCGCATGTGTAGTAGTGTGGTTTTCTTAGCAGGAAAATGGATGCCTGCTGTGTTAGTGAAGTGTTGAGTCGTGTGTTCGGGTAACTATGAACCATGGGTATACATATAAATGAAGCAGTACACCAATAGTGTAGTGGTTAGAGCATCCGACTATCGAGCAGACGTTGCCAGTTTGACTGCAGCACACACCATTTATGACGCGTAATCGGTATACGAGCATATCTTGCTAATTTTATGCTGTATAATGATATAATACCAATTAAATATGAACTGGGGTGACATATCACAGTAAGAATGTAGACGGATTTTACGTGACGTGAATCGGCGGTTAAATGGAAAACCACAGCTGAAAAGTGTTGTACTCACCCTTTGTGGGCCTGCCCTTGTTCCGCCCAGCAACACAATATACCGTGTTGGCCAGGCCTGACGCCAAGACCCTACACATCACAATCAATGTGATTTACCACTAAGCCATGGCAGTTATACCTAACTTTGATGTTATCACACACATAGCAGACAGCACAGTAATTCAAAAGTATGATCAAAGTAATTAAATCATATAGATGTGTATGCATGCGTACACACACACACACACACACACACACACACACACACACACATATATATATATATATATATATATATATATATATATATATATATATATATATATATATATATACACACACATATAGGGTAACCACCTGTCCCACTTTGCGAGGAACAGTCCCTCTTTGGCCAGTTGTGTCCTGTAACACTTAGTGTCAAATGGCAGATGTCCTGAGATTTAATGACAAAAATGCATCCGATATCTATGAAATAGTTGCATAAAACAGTTATTCTGTATATGAAACACCTAAATGTCAGTTGCATAAAACAATTATTCTGTATCTGAAACACCTAAATGTCATAAGAAACTGAATAAGCAACTAAAATGCTACAAGAATAAGCTGTCAATTAGGCATAAAAGTGAGGTTCTGTCATTTGTACTGGCTGTGGGTATGTGTCGGCCTGCAAAATCTTTACGTTTGTAACAAATAAATCCCACTTTGGCCATTTGAAAGGGTAGC
>NC_056735.1:1685413458-1685445958 GCF_019279795.1 Protopterus annectens | reverse complement strand
TTTAAACATGGACACCGACATCCCTTGTGGGACACCAAAAATTATGTTCTTCCAGCCAAGGCAAGTAAAGATTGCTGTGACCAGGATGTAGCTGTACACGGAACAGTAGGTTGTGCGAGTCTGATAACACATGGGATGACACAGCGTATGACATGTGTCCCGACACAGGGGGAGTAGGGCAGTGTGCAGGGGTGTGTGTATACCCCACCTGCGCCCACAGTAAGGATGAGTGCTGTAGAGGAGTGGCAGTTAGGGGAACTATGGGTATGCGATTATGGGCCTAGGCATGCAGGTGTTGGCTGGCAGAGATGTAGTAGGACCACCCTGTGGATGTAAGTAATATTCCGATGTGGGTATAGCAGATGCCCATACCTCCCAAACCTTAAGAGCACATCTACTGGATAGTCCGTAAACCATTGGGGGAACACATAGGGACCATACCATTGAACTGTCTCTGATTACCAGGGACGTCCATGATTACGAATCAGAATCTAACACAGTCCCAACTAAACCCTCCTAGAACTAGTGATATTAGGAGGAAAGGTGGCGGAATACACATAATGAAAAATGACAACATCTAAGAGTCCTAAACAGCATGTACCTCAGACAATGTGTATGAATACATATGTGCTTTAGGTCTGTCAGTGTGTCAGGTTAATAGCACCAACCTTCTAAATGTGTCCCTGAGGATGTTATGCAGTGTCCCTGATTCAGTGTTTATTCTTCCCCATTCATATGAGAGGTCTGCTAGTGAGAGAAAGCACATGTTCCGCCGACTACCTTAGAAAGATGATAGAATAATAGGGGTGGGGTTATCACCTGTCCACCTTTACGAGGGACACTCCCCTTTGGGCAGTTGTGTCCTGAAAAATAAATGTAATTATGGCAAATGTCCTGTGATTTAGGGCAAAGATTTCCTATATTGTCTGTAGTAGTTGCATAAAACAATTATTTTGTATCTGAACCACCTAAATGTTATAAGAAACAGTATAAGCAACTATAATGCTACAAGAATAACCTTTTATTTAGGAAAATCAGTGAAGTACTCTCCTTTCTACTGGCTGTGGGTATGTGTTGCCCTGCAAAATCTGACGTCTCTACATACAGGTCCTATAGGGTTGCCACCTTTCCAAATGGCCAAAGTGGGACATGTTCTGTAGAAGTGTCAGACTTTCCAGGACAAAACATACCTACAGCCATGCATAGTACATAATTATACTTATTTGCACAAATAAAAGCTTATTCTAGTAACATTTGAATTGCTTATGCTACTTCACATAACATATAGAATTTTCCTATATAAAATAACTGTTTTATGCAACTATTAAAGAAACGTAGAATATAATATTGTCCTGTAATCAGGACATTTGCTATGTCTTGATTATTTTTGCAGGACACAACTGCCTAAAGAGGGACTGTCTCTTGCAAAGTGGGACAGGTGGTAACCCTAAAGTCCCACCTTGGCCAATTGAAAAGGTGGCAAACCTATAACAGGTATGCGGTAGCATTTCTCGGCCGACGGATGTGGCTTCCAAAACCCAACTACTTGTCTGTATTGAAGAGTCTCGGTTCCCATGTATAAGTCAGATGGGAGCAGATTGTATGAGGAACACACAAATATGATTAATTCACTGGACAGGCCGCTGATTCTGTACAGTCGAACGCCATGCCGTCGCCGAATGGGAAGCCATTCCCGATACAGTAGTCATGTAGTCTGATGTAATAGGCATCTCAAGGTAATATTGTGGTCCTCGCTCCCACCCAGGGGTGTGAGTGACAGATGCAAGCACCAATGTTGGTGCATTTGCAAGTGCGGGAGCGAGCGGGTGTAAGCGTGTTTGGCTACCAGTATGCGACTATTGCACTGGTAAAGCAATGTAGAGGCTAACCGAGTGTAAGAAGCTGTAACCAGAGGTCAGCAGTGCTTAACACCGTGCAAACCCATGCACACCCACTCCCAACTGCTTTAATGTGCCTTACTCCCTTCGTATTCAATGGGCTTGTTCTGCCCTGCAAACAAATAAATGTCCTTTGCAAGGGTCGGAACCAGGACCCTGCACACACAGCTAATGTGAATTACCAATATGCCATGGCAGATATACAGTCAACAGACAGTACCACAAACATATACAACGCAGTCATTCAACAGTATAGGAATGTATCCCATCATATAGATGTATGTGTGAGTGTTTATGTCCAGCATATAGGTACTTACATATATAGAGCTATATCAGGAACATACCATGTGGCAACAAAGCATTACAAATGAATGAAATGGGAAACACCAGCAATGCCTGTATTATATAGTGGTGTTGCTCTATGTGATCTCAAGACTCCCTCAGACAGACATGTGTCAGTCATACACGCAAATAGTTATACATTGGCCATATACATCACTCTGTGCATGTAATGTACATTAACACAACAGTACCTGTCCAATCATTATGTGTGTACAGCACTTTTGCAAGGTTCAGTGTGCAACATCATCATCATGATAAAGGTAAATGGGGTAACCATAGAGGGACCAGTAGTGTTGTGTGTACAATGGGGTCATCCTCATCATGTGTACCTGGACCACGTAGGAGTGATGTGCATACCAGATTGTGCGCCTGAGGGACAAGGGTGAGGATAACAGGAGAATGTTGTGATGCATATTACAAGGGTTTCATGTGTCCAGTGGACATGTGTGTGTAATGGACAGCTATGTATAGGGCAGATGTTGTCCTAGGAGCCAATTGGCCTTATGTTTCCATAGGTGAGGATCGGATGTAGGGGAAGGAGTGTAGGTATGGCCACGGAGGATAGGTAGGATCACAGAAAAGACAGCATACAGGGTTGGTATATGACACGTGGGGGGATACACCCCGGATGGGGATGGGTGTTCGGCATTCACAAGTCCATGGGAACAGTGGGACGGAGGTCCCCAGCCATGGGCAACTGCCACTGCACCTACACAGCTGCAAAGGAGGCAGTGCTGGGGGCTGTCCAGGAGGGGCAGCATCACCCTGTAAATGTGACACTCCACCCTTGAACTGGCGCATCTGGCTTCGTAACCCCTTAGGGAACCACCAATGCAACATGTCTGGGACCGCACAACCGCAGACATGTAGCTGTCTGGTCCTGTTCCCAGGGGGGAACTTGCTCCATCCTCAGTGGTGGTACCACCAGAAGGTGGCGCAGAGCCAACAGAGGTTGATGTCTATGGCTGGTCCCCAGATGTGCTAGTGCCCAGTGCCATGGTCAGCTGAAGTGGGACAGGAGGTTCTGCCAGGACCTTCCAACCCATTCAGCCTATGGTGTTACAGTTTAAACCCACATATGGCTTAGTGATAGACAACAGCATACAGGATTACCTACGACAGTATGCATAGATATCACCAGCAACCCATCACAACAGATGGTGTACATTTGCAGAGGGAGCACAACACATGCATATATACTGCATGCCATCTGTACAATGTGTAGTAGACGTGTGACCGCAGCTATGAACAGTTGCCCATTATTGACTTGTCACTGGGAACCGCAGACAGTGTCTGTCATACCACTGTCTCGTGTGACACATGTCCAGTCAGGGATGAGATGGCAGTAACACATCCCTATCATCGTGTACTGTCTGCAATCCTCACACCATGCTTCTGCTGTGCACAGATGTGTGTTCAGTGTGTAACACAGGAAACAAATGGTTGCACACACTGACCAGTTCAGAGATGGCCCTACAGATGGGGATCCCTCATGAACAGAGTACTGTAATGTTTGTATTATAACATGCAGAATAGCCATTACCACACACATGTTAAATAGGCAGTAGTCTCAATGCAGCATAGCTACACTTACATGCTATAGTCATGTGTGGCACATCACCATCCTGTCTTTAGGCTATTTCCCACTGTGGAAAATGATTGAGGTACATCCAGATATCATCTGTGATGCCGTGTCAGAACACCACATCCAGGTACCACTCACAGCGACTGTCATGGCCAAATAACAACATGTTTTCCCTAGATAGTGTACTATGTTTATCATGCGGATGGCTATGGGAACACCATCACAGCTGTACCACATGCAGTCAGCTAGAGGAGGACTGCAATAGGTGCAGAGGTCATCACCTGTCCATGTCCATCACTTACAATACACATGCTGCTGCTGTGCAGGTGTACTCCTTCACATCCACCAGAGAGTGTGTGGGTGGGACAGGCAAGGTACACCAGGGAAGGGCTTGGAGACTTAACCATAAGCATCATCTGCCACACACCAAACAGTACAGGGTTCAAACCCCTGACTGACTACTCATTACTATTACATGTGCATGACATTACTACAAGTGCAACAAAGGCAACATGTTGCTGTGCTGTAAGAACATATATGTGTGTGTAGGTGAGTAACATCTGCAACAGAGATATAGTAGACATACATTATGTGTGGCACACATGGCTGCCCACGTGAATGGATGCCATTGTCACCACAACCACATTCTCTAATGGACACACATTGACACCTTTGCCAGGGCCACAAATACACAATGTAACTACTTAGTTTGCCACACTGCAGTAATGCACAGGACCACATGCACCACAGGGGATATCTGGAGGTTCTATGGGCTAGGGCATGTGAAAGTGCTTGACATCTGTTGGTATGCCAACAAGGGTTATACTAGGAGTGACTGTGGTTGGGAGCATCACAACCCACATGCAGACACAGGATGCCAGTACTGGCATGCAGGTATGCATTGCTTCATGGGTGTGTAGTGGTTGGCTGTGCAAGATGGCTGTACAAGGCTGGGTGAGGGGTAATCCTTGGCATCGTGTCACCCGACAATGGTGTGCAGTGCAGGGGCGTAGTGTCTGCAATGTCCCACACAGATGGGTTCTCCATTATCTGGCCTGACATCCTGGTTACCAATGTGCATGGCCATAGCTTTGCAATGCATGCCATGTCTCTGTTTGATAGTCCTTCACATGGACATTTCCTGGGATGTGCATGCCCCACAATACTGTACAGTGACATGTACAGGTGTACCTGGTTTGGAAGACACATGTTGTGTACACAGCCTGTTATCCCCCGATATGCCAATACTGGCCTGGTGTGGCAAAACCTGCTTATAGTGATCAGGTCAACCCTGCACCTGCATGGATAGTATGATACAGGTATTCTGTGGTGTCAGTGGCATGGGTCCATACAGGGCACATGTGTACAGCATTGTCTGGCCTCTGTGGATCACATTTGATGGCACCACATATGTTGCAGGCATTCAGTGTGGAACACAGTGAAGGCACAATGTCTGCATATATGTGCCTATTGAACCACTGTACAGGGTGCCATGTCCTCTGCAGGCCACTGCATTCACACCATGCCTACTATCTGTCATCACTGTGCATGGTACTAGCAATATAGCGGGATATCCTAGGCAAGTTTGTTTGTGCATGGCACATGGCTGCGGGACATATACCGGGTACTAGTAGGGCTGCATACTTTGTTTACCAGACCTTTTGCCAGATGTATGGGGCTTGCCAACACAGTCCCGTGGCTGACTGACAACTGTACTCCTTGTGAGGTGGCCAATGTGTCATAAGACGGACACCATATAGGAAAACTACAAAATATGCTCCCGGACATATCCAATGGTAAGAAGCAAAGGATGACAGGATACCAAACCAAAAAACAACAAGCTTCAGGCTGAGACCAAAACCAACGTAATCCAATAACTGGAAAATGCCAGTGGGTTGTTACAAATAGACTTTAATAAATCAAAAAGAACAAGCGCTTTCGCTCGGCTGAATACCGAGCTTTCTCAAGTTAAAAATGAATTAACAATTGCTAACAGCATCGTTAAATAAGTCCTTCCCCATCACATGGTTAGTTAATTAGCTACTAATTTTGAGTCAATTAACTGCAAATAAAAAATACTCATATATTAAAAAAGTACTCCTATTTAAAAAACATTTCTTGACTGAAGACATATACTAAATCCTCTGAAGCTGTACATAAAAATGTATATATATTAAGTGTAAGAAAGTATATATATAAAACTGTAATGTAAACTGTATTTTTTATATTTTTAATATTTTTAATATATTTTTAATATATTCAATGTGTCTGTTAAAAATACATTTATTTAAAAGTGGAACCCTAATAAAGATTTTAAAAAACCTTAATAACATAAGTACTGATGCTGTATAAAATCATATTGCAACAAACAAACTCATACAACAATCAATAATCTACCTTACACAGTGTGTTTACATATACATCTATAGACGTGCTCTTCTGATTTTAAGAACACTACTGATGTTAACACTTTCATTTAAACCCGGGGTTCTACTTGCCTCCAACCTAAGTTGCCAAAGGAGCTCTCTGCATTCTAAACTAGTTTCCCAATCGCCGCCCCTGGCATCAGGAAGTACTTGTTCCAAGACTAAGAATTTAAATTTAAAGTTGTTGCATACAAGAGAATGCTTATACAAGGCATTTGATTCTTTTTGTTTAGAGATGTCATACAAATGCTCGTAGATTCTCTTCCTAAGGGGCCTTTCTGTTTTGCCGATGTAGAAACTAGTGCAGGTGGTACAGAGTCCTAAGTATACCACCCCTTTGCTGCCACAGTTTGTGAAAATTTTGGGCTTAAAAAGAAAGTTCCTAGAAACAATGTATACACTTGGAGTATCAAAAATAGTGTTACATTGTTTGCAGGCACCACATTTAAAAGTGCCTGTTCTAGACAACTGTGTGCTCGTTCTAGTAAGGTGATTTCCTTCAAAAATTTCTTTGAGATTAGTGTCCCTCTTTCTAATAAACTTCGGATGTGGTGGTATTATATTTTTTAATTCATCGTGTAATGAAAGAACCGGCCAATGTCTATAAAATATTTCCTCAACTTCAGAAGAATTAAGACAGTAAGTATAAATAAAACTACCGTGGACATAATCAAGTTTTTCGGTGTCAGTGTGGTGAACTGTCGCCTCTGTACCCAAAAGAGGGGGGTAGCATGTTTCCATACTGTCCATAACTTGTTGGGCTAGGGTAGTTAGGAGTGTAGAAGGATACCCTCTCTCAAAAAACAGAGATTTTAAAAAATCAATCTCTTCTAAAAAATCATGTAAAGTACTGGACATTCTAGAAGCTCTTATAAACTGTCCTTTGACAATACCCTTTTTCTGGTAAAAGGGGTGTCCACTCTGAAAATGTAAATATGTGTTGGAAAACGTTGGTTTCCTGTATAGTTTGGATTGAAATACATGGTTAACTCGATCCTTATATAAGGTTACATCAAGATAGTGTAGTTCATCGTTGCTGATCGTGTAAGTAAAAGATAAAAAATGGGTAGCTGCATTAAGGTACTTAAAAAAATCCAAAAATTGATCATGAGTCCCTGCCCAGAAAATACATATATCATCTAAATACCTCTTGTAGTGCACCAAGTACTGTGCCCAAGTGGTAGAAAAAATAAACCTTTGCTCCCATCTGTGTAAAACAACGTTAGCATAGAAGGATGCACAGGGGGTACCCATAGCTACTCCTTTTTTCTGCTTGTATATTTCACCGTTAAAGTGTATGTCGTTATTTTCTAGAATTGTTTCCATGTATTCCACTAACAAGTTGGTTACAGTGTTACCCAAATTGGTTTCAGTGCTTAATACTTCAGTAAACCACTCCAAGCCCACTGAGTGTGGAATACTTGGGAATAGGTCAACTATATCTATAGTGATCAAAAGAAGTTCTGGTTTGTAGAGATCAGGTTTTATTCCTTTAAGAAAATCCCAGGAATCCTTGCAAACATGTTCTAATGATGTACCGAACTGTTTAGTTACCTGGTCAATAAATTTCCCTAAAGGTTCTGTAATGCCTCCTGCCCCAGATACAATAGGTCGAAATTTTAAAGGGTCAAGACCTTTGTGTATCTTGGGGATTCCAAAAATAACAGGAATTTTTGGTTTGTTGACATACAAATAGTTGTAAAGCTTTTCGTTGATAGCTCCTTGAAGTAAATGGTCAGTTAACATAAAACTAATTTTCGAGTAAGAAATGTTAGCTTCATTTCTGGATACTAACTAATACTGTTTGGAATCCTGTAACATACTATAGATGTAAGTGTCATAATCGGGGTTGTACATCAACACCACCCCACCCCCTTTATCAGGTTTCATGACTCTGACATTCTCTTTCTTAAGATGGTTAATGAGTCTGGATGTTTGTTGGTCTAAATTAGTTGAAGATGTTTTAACTACTTTGGACCGAAAAAATCTAAGGTCCCTGTCAACAAGTTCCTCAAAAACCTTAATGGATGGGTGAGTGGGGGGGTTAAAAGTGCTACTCCTGCTCAATTTGTTGTTGACAAAAGGTTGTCCTTTGAAATAAAGTGCGAGATTTAAATTCCTTACAAAGAGTTTCAAGTCTATAAGGGTGTTCACAATATTAAGGGGACGTAAGGGTACAAACTGAAGACCTCTAGTTAGTAAGTCAAAAGCATCCTGTTTAATATCAACGTCTGTGTAATTGAATATAGTGAAATTGTCCTTCTTGATTACAACATAATTACTGCCTTGTTTAATAGACAAGTCTTGTCCGGTCTGAATCTCAGTACCAGCTTGACTTGCTACTATCTCTTGTTCCACCCTTGTGGTGTCTGTCTTTGTCCCCTCCCCCCCCGCTCTCCCGGGGGGTTGCTGAAAATCCTGGAAGGAATTTTTCCTTCCTTTCTCAGCCAGCCTTTCACTCCTACGAAGTGGTTCACTAAATTTTAAATTACATTCGTCAGAAGTGCTACCCTGGTTGTTGTTGTTAGTATAACTGCCAACATTCGGTTTGTTAACCCACCATGATTTACCAGGGAGTGGATATATATCCAATGGTAAGACAATCATGGCCACCTCTACACATGCTCTGACAGACAACACACACACTTGCCATGTCCTGTATACAAACCCCTACCATACCACACTTCAGCAATATGCATTTACGGCACACACTACAGCGAATACTGGGTTGTGGTATGCCTACAGGTGTATACCAAGGTGGGTGACAATAGCAGGAATGACAAATGTGGTCATGCGATTTGTACAGAGAGTGCATACTTAACACAGCACTGTATTTGTCTCACGCAGGCAGACACACACTTGGCATGTCTGGAATTAGAGCACCAACCTAGCTACTTTATTACACTACAACATTACGCAGTTACAGAACATGCTACTGAGATTACTGGGACACAGCACTCCCAGAGGTGTATTTGTAGATGGGTGACATCATCAGCCTTGCCAAAGGTGGGTATAAGAATTGTATGGAGTGTGAGCAGTCTAAAAGCATTACTCAGTCCTCAGGCAGACGGTGACAAACACACGGCAAGTCTGGGATTAGAACACCGACAAACCTACATTATTACACTACAGCATTACGCAGTTACAGAACGCACTGCTGAGATTACTAGGACACAGCACTCCCAGAGGTGTATTTGTAGATGGGTGACATCATCAGCCTTGCCAAAGGTGGTTATAAGAATTGTATGGAGTGCAAGTAGTCTAAAAGCATTACTCAGTCAGATGGTGACAAACACACATACACAGACACAGCAAGTCTGGGATTAGAACACCGGCCTAACTACTTTATTACACTACAGCATTATGCAGTTACAGAATGCACTACCGAGATTACTGGACACAGCAGTCCCAGAGGTGTATTTGTAGATGGGTGACATCATCAGTCTTGCCAAAGGTGGGTATAAGAAAGGTATGGAGTGTGAGCGGTCTAAAAGCATTACTCAGTCCTCAGGCAGATGGGGACAAACACACACACACATGGCAAGTCAGGGATTAGAACACCAACCTAACTACTTTATTACACTACAGCATTATGCAGTTACAGAATGCATTACCGAGATTATTGTGACACAGCACTCCCAGAGGTGTATTTGTAGATGGGTGACATCATCAGCCTTGCCAAAGGTTAGTATAAGAAATGTATGGAGTGTGAGCAGTCTAAAAGCATTACTCAGTCAGATGGTGACAAACACACATATGGCAAGTCTGGGATTAGAACACCAACCTAACTACATTATTACACTACAGCATTACACAGTTACAGAACACGCTACCAAGATTACTGGGACACAGTACTCCCAGAGGTATATTTGTAGATGGGTGACATCATCTGCCTTGCCAAAGGTGGGTATAAGAAGTGCATGGAGTGTGAGTAGTCTAAAATCATTACTCAGTCCTCAGGCAGATGGGGACAAACACACACATGGCAAGTCTGGGATTAGAACAGCAACCTAACTACTTTATTACACTAGCAGTTACAGAACACATTATCGAGATTACTGGGACACAGCACTCCCAGAGGTGTATTTGTAGATGGGTGACATCCTCAGCCTTGCCAAAGGTGGGTATAAGAAATGTAAGGAGTGTGAGCAGTCTAAAAGCTTTACTCAGTCCTCAGGCAGATGGACACACACACACACACACACCAAGTCTGGGATTAGAACACCAACCTAACTACTTTATTACACTACAGCATTACACAGTTACAGAACGCACTGCCGAAATTACTGGGACACAGCACACCCAGAGGTGTATTTGTAGGTGGGTGTCATCATCAGCCCTGCCAAAGGTGGGTATATGAACTGTATGGAGTGTGAGCAGTCTAAAAGCAATTTTCAGTCCTCTGGCAAACGGGGACAAACACACACACTCACACGCCAGTGGTGAGAATGGAACACCTGCCTATTTATAGATCACTATTACAATACTACATACTTATGAGTTGCGCCACACAGACTACACATTTCAAAGCTGTCATTATGACCTTCTAGGAATGCGGACATCAACAGGGATGCTGGCAGTTAAGATGTACATACCTGTGAACCTGTGTGTTTAAAGTAGGAATCCATCCTGACCTGGAGTATGCCCATCTGTGGAATGGACGACTATTATGGCCATGCCCATACACAGAGGCACATAACCGACACAAGGTGTCACTGGGCATGCTCACACACTTTGTAGCACAAGGCTGTTTGGAATGCACTATGTGTCCATCTACACAAGGTTATACTGGGCATGCTCATACACTTAGTAGCACAGGGCTGTCTGGGATGCACTCTGATTCTAAACACGGAAGGCCACAGTGGCCATGCTATTACAGGTAGATGTAAAGAACACATTGTTATGGGCTCTGGTGTTAGTAGTTGTCATTGTTAGCAGGAACGCTGCTCTACATATATTTGACACTGGTCTTTTACACAACGTCTGCTGCTGTCCATCATCTTAGATGTACCATCCTATACCAAGCACAATATCACCACTCGCAGTGATGTCTTGCTAGGAGTGGAAACTGCTTGACCAACACAATGAGCCTTGCTAGAGGTGGCAACTGCTTGAACAACACAATGAGCCAATATCCTGCTGTAAGTACGAGGTTGTCCAGTGTTTGCCATTATGGGATGACATGACTGACAGTAGACAGGCCTTTGACACATATCACATGCATCCATGATTCAAGAGAGTGGGGATAATACCCAAGTCGTATCCGCCCATACAGTGCCATTCCAAGGCAAATGTCCTAAACACAGGGTAACACCCTGACACCTACAGGACAACTGCATTGTATGCTTATGCTAACCAGTGCTAGATGTGTAGCGTCCATAATTACAGCTGCTCACTGTAGATCCAACAATGGGGAGTACGGACATCTGTGCAGTGAGGAACACCTGGCTGATGGCTCTGTAGTGCACAATAGCACTACCACCATACACCTCAGAACCAGACATGTGGGCCATAACACAGGTACGAACCGCTCCAGGTGGTGGTGTCCCCACATACATAGAGGCCACTCACATGTACTGACCAGTACCCCCATGAAAGGCATCACAGATGAATCTTGTGCAGGACACAGTGTCACATGCTGCATTCTAGGATGTAAACCTCAGACACCACCATGCCCTCGGACCACCAACATGCATCCATACATGTTGTAGTACATATAAGAGTACACCACTATGTGACCCTTGACCAGTGGACTGTACCAAGCTCTACATCAACTGTAGAGAGTACCCATGTACTGACACAGTTGCATCATGTGTTATGCAATGCAATGATACCATTGTCTGTAACCAGGTCAGCTGTACACATACCAGGGGCCCTTGGTTATTTACAGCATTAGCAGATGACTGTTGCTGTACACCAGTACACACCCTCATGTATGGATATGACATACATGTACCTGCCCTGGGTATGTACATGCCACACACACACACACACACACACACACACACACACACACACACACACACACACACACACACACAGCATACATGTAAATAGCATAGCTGTTGTTGTCCTTTGTGCAAACAGGTGGCTACAGCCATTACACACATGCACATGGAATGTAGGTCCATGGCTGCTGAATGCTAACAGTACATAAGGTGTAATATCAATGTTGACAGAGGTAACATTCCCTCTGTACCGGTCACCCATTACACCTATCAGAAAATACAGCAGTCCATGTGTCATGTATGTCATTACACATGTCCACCAATTGCAATGCCTACAAACATGCCCAAATGACAGGACTGTAGGACCTACACACATGTACATGTAGTGGTGTGCATTCAGATAACTTGCATGTGCAGTTGCTGATGTATGCAGGTGATGTGTATCCTAGTACATCATGCAGTTGCAATACAGCCTCAACATTGCCAACTGTATATGGTGATATGCTGAATGTACGGAAAGATGTACCTCAGGTATGGACAGATGTGTGGAAATAACTAAGTGGTGGGGCATCTTTGCAGATGGATGTTTGCTGAGGACAGCTCACAGGTGTGTCATAAGCAGTCCTACAATAACCTGTGTAACCGGTAAGCAATGGTTTTGTTAATTGAAGGACATAACACACAACTTAGACAGTGATCAGGGTGACAGCGAAGGTAAATCACTTGACACCTGTTAACAGTTAAGACGTCCGTTGTACATATATCAGCCCTGTTGCCAAAGGAAGTATCAGTACACTTTGTAACGCATGCAATACTGCTGTAAGTCTGTCATACATATCAGGAGCTAGGCAGGTCTTTGATTCACAGTACTGGCATGTGTGGTTGCATGTGTGTCCATATATGTCACATATGGTGGGGAATACATCTCAGTTGTTACTCACTCTCCTGTACACTAGTGTACACATCTGTAAAGACTGCAATGTAGAAAGCAGGACATAGGCAGGGGCATGTATCTCACACATGTGAGGTATCTGTATGTGCGTGACATAGGTTTATTAAATACTGAATGCCACATGTATCTCACACATGTGAGGTATCTGTATGTGCGTGACATAGGTTTATTAAATACTGAATGCCACAGTGTGTGTGTGTGTGTGTGTGTGTGTGTGTGTGTGTGTGTGTGTGTGTGTGTGTGTGTGTATGGCTGTCTGGTCCCTGGATTGAGGATGTATGTTACCATACTGAACTGATAAGACCCCTACCCCCATCCAGGCGATGTAATCTACTATCTGTGTTGATGTCCGCAATCTTAGGCCATACTGACTACCTGTACATGTGTATTCTCTGTGGCGCATCATGTAGGTGCACAGTACTGTAATGATGATTTGCACATAGGCAGGGGTCCTCACCTCACTAGTAGTAACTGTGTGTGAATGTGTGTTACTGTGTCGGTGAATCCGTGTGTGTGTGGGTGTGTTACTGTGTCACTGAATACATGTGTGTCAATACCTAAGTGTGTGGGTGCAGTTGTGTGTTGGCATCCTGTCATGGGAACATGTATCACTGCTTCCCAATAAGGCATCAAACTTCCCACTGGCCTCTACCCTTGTAATCAGCTAGAAAGCTCTCCTACCTCACCACTCCATGTAACTGTACCTGTGATGTCACCCTGTATGTATGTCATGTCTGTAGCCACAGTAGCTTAATACACAGCTATCATGCTCTTGGATCAGTAGACGTGTTTGGAATGTGGGACATTCTCACTGTTATGTAGCAGCTACATGGTGCATGTTAGTATATTCATACATACCTGTGAGTAGTCCACATTGACATATGGGACACTAACTGCAAATACTGACATCCACTGGCACGTGCAATTAGACCTGAAGAAGGACAGCAGAACATCATGACCAACATGCAGTTACTGTTGTTACACAAGACACATACTGTTAACAGTACAAAATGCATTGTACACCTGTAGTACATGGTATGTCTGCTGCCTGTCAACAGTACTCAGCAATTGTACACTACACTTATCTTCCTAGTCTGTTCACCCTGTGCATCAGACTATATGAGCATGTCCCTACACCAATGGTGTGGATGTCAGGGATGCGGCACAGGCATCATCATATGCACAGGGTGATAATGTTTGCCAGAGGCCTAGGCTGCACCATTGGATGACATCATGTGGGTGGGTTAGGTCCTTTGATCTAACTGGGCATGTGTGGATGTTATGCATGTGTGTGTTGCGGTGCCCTACATATGTTTCCAGTGTGTGTGTGTATGTATGCACACAGTTCTGCCATATGTCTGGCCTACACAGGGGTATTATTGACAGCTGCAGATTGTACAGGCCAGGTTTTGCAGTTCACGGTATTACCTGTGCCTGCCAGGGGTTGCACTGGCACTACGAGGCAGAGGTACAGATTGGGTACTGTCTGATGTCACTTGTCCACTGGAACCATGTCCCTATTGGGACCATCCCGGGCCACGTGCATGTGGCCAGTTATGTCGTGGTATGGATAGCACAGCACCAGATGCATTCTGCTGCTACCGATACTATGGGAGCAGGCATGTGAGGTAGCTCATACACGTAGACCTGAAACAGGTGATGTAGCAGGCCTACATCCACATGCCCGACACCTCACTCCTACGAGATGTTCCAACACAGACAGCTCATGCTCGCGGATTGTCATGCCATGGTCAAGGACTCCAACCATGTCACCCAACCATCTATCCAAAGCTTCAGCAATCTGCTGTTGAGAATTTACCATTGCCTGGATGTTGTTGTTTAAAGAATGGACAGCAGCCCTCTGAAGCCTCTGATCTTCTCTGTTGTGCTGTTCAGCACGTGCCTGTGCCTGCATTACAGCCTGAAACATAAGTCTAGTGACACCAGCTGCCGCACTCTGTCTTGCAGGAACATGTTGGCCAGAGGTCCTCCTACGAGCAGCACTGGCCACGTGCCTGTGTAGGGCACCACCAGTCAGTTGGCTGACACCATGGTGTGCAGTCACACCTTCCATAGCCCCCACACTTTCCTGTTCCAAGCTACCACATGCCAACTGTCCTTCCTCTATGGCCACTGGTGATGAGGTATGTGCAAGCATGGGATCTCTGTGCGGGGATGAGGGGGATATAGCTGGAATGGCAACCAATGACACAGTTTCAGCCCCTGACAACTCTGCCTGTGCATCAATCATATGTTCATCATCACTGCTAGAGTCTGTGGGGACACTAACATCAGATGTACCGCAGGAGGGCAACGAACCTACATCACCTGTGAGGGCAGGCAAGAACTGTACATTACAATCTATACAATAGACACATACACACAGACACACACACACAGACACACACACACACACACACACACACACACACACGCACACACAGACAGACACACACACATGTGATATGACAGAAGGCATGCAACATGCATGTAATACGGCAGACAGCATGCAGCGCAGACAATAATAGTGATAGTTATCATACATCCCTGGCTTGCACACAATAGCATGCATGTGTCATAGCAGACGGCATGGAAATTACACAATCATAGTAGTAGTTAGCATACATCCCTGTGTTACACCATGTGGACCAGCACAGGTTAACAGTACACTTGCCTGATGTGTGGCATATGACCTTGACAATCACATGTAGTATGACATGTGATCTGCTGATGTGTGCAATGACATGCATACATGTTTAACACAATGGTGTCCTGTCAAATATACAGTGGGGTAATGGTGTCGCAATGCAGTGTTGTGTGTCTGCCCTACAGATATACTGCACATTTAGCTGATGTGCATGGCCACTGCAGGGAATCATGAGGCATCTCTATTGCTATACAGTGTGAGTTACAGACACAGTTCATAGCCATGACTGTGTTCAGATACAATACATATATACTGTGGAATGTGACCCATGTCACTGAGGTGTATACACACTAAACCATGATGTGGAATGTGTGACACAGGTCACTGAAGGGTATACAGATGACACCCCTGCACATCTGCAACCATATTGCTGCTGCTTGGCAACTATGGCCAGACATGGCGAACACGTCAGTACACCATGTCCCACATGACATCTGTGTACCAAACACACACACACACACACACACACACACACACACACACACACACACACACACACGAGGAGCAAGTATGACATTGATGTCCGACACCAGCAAGGGGAATGTACTGTATCTATGGACTGATGTGGATGCTGTACAGGTGACTGCTGTCATGTTGTGACACCCTCAAGATGTTCAACACATCTTATGTGGTGGATTGATGTCACGCCTACACAAGATGTGCACAGGCCTGTAGGATGTCTAGTGTTCCACATTTTCAATATAACCATTACACAAAGGCCATAGTTGGACCATGTGTAGCCATTGTATGACAGGGTGTGCACACAAGCACATCATGTCTACTGTGTGTGTTGCTTCGTGTCTCTGGCCATCCTCCATGGCCATGTGTGTACATGTGTTGGCCAAATTATTGTGACGGGCATCTATTTCACATGTCTATGTTGTCCCATATGACATACACCCATAGATGTCATATGATCCACTGACAACAGGGTTATGCAGACAAAGGGTGGTATGTGGGATATGTTTGCAGGTTAGTTAGGCAGTGTTGCAGCCAGGCCACTAGATGTCATGGACATGTCAAGATAGCACATTACATTGTGTGACATTAATAGCAGGGCTATGATCCACACCAGTGAATCCTGTGGGCTGGCCATACTCCAGCACATTGTGTAGTACTGTTTGTATTCCCCACATGTTTAGTTCTGATCTGTAATACATGTCCCTACAGTGAACAGCACCTCCACCATTGTATGCTCAGCTGTCAACACATCTGACAATAACAGTTTGTGAGGATTCATGTGGGTGAGGTGATTCACATAGTTTGCAAGTGTTGCACATGGGTAGGCATTGTCATGCATTGCAGGTACGACCTGTATATTGTGACAGGACCATACATTATGTGTACATGTTATAAATGGCCACATGGCAGCCAGATCTGTGCATTACAATGCCTGATAAATAATAACAGTCTCACCTGCAATAGGCTGCTGTCGCAGCGGAACACCAGAGGTACCTAAACAGGAGTAACACAGCAGTATGAGCATTATCCATGCCTGTATGATGGCTACAGGGTGCAATGTGCATGTTAACACATACACCAGTACATTAGACTACACTATGGTGTATGCACATGTGTGCATACACAGAGTAGCATACTATAGTATGTGGCATGTGTGTATACATGCCTTGCATATGATGTTACATTACATATTGTACAGTGACACATGCAACTATATGGAATATAGTTGTTATATGGCAGTACTGACTTACCAGGTAACTCCAGACTCAGTGGTTGAGAGACTCCCACCTCCACAATATCAGCTAAGGCTTGTGGATGTGGTTCTGCAGGTGTCTCCAGGTTGGCCAGTAGCTCCTCGGTACGTGTGAGTGGGGGCTGGGTTGGTGGTCCACCACCTGTTGCACCTTGTTCCCTGGCAATTGCATTTGCATGTTGTTTTGCCTGTCTAATGAGGTCTGTACAGTGTCTGTGCACCTGCTGGTATGTGCGATTGTGGCCGCCCACATCATTAACCCTCCTGTGAAGTTCCATCCACAGGGCATCCTGCTGCTATGCATCCTGTGGCACATGGCTGAACAGGATATCATGATTGTCAAGTAGGTATGGGATGAGGGCCTCATCCTCCAAGTGGGTAAAAGGGGGTAGCCTTGCATGCGGCATACCTGGAAGACATAATGATGGAGACAGGTCACAGTAACTCACAGAGACATACAGAGCTACAGCTGAACATACATGTGTATCACATTTATTACGATTAAATAGTTCTATTTGCAAATCTACATGACACTGACGTGTTTGTGTCACACACATGTGACACTCAATGTTGAATGGATATTGTCATCATATATGTGTGTGTGTCACCTGATTACATTGCTCATACTCCATGTGGATGCTGTCTTGATGTGGGCATGTCTGTTTGCTTGTACTGGTGTTCCTACCTATCAGCACATGGCTGGATGTGTCCACATTAATGCAGTCGACCTTGATGCTGTGTATATGTCACATATAAAGACTTACACTGCCTTAACAGACATCACCTGTGACCCTGCAGACTTGCTCACATAAGGTTTTACATGTATGTGTTCTGCCATATACATCTACATGGTACTGTACAGCAATTCAACATCCTGCCATGTATTACCTGTGTTGCACATGTGATACACGTGGGACACTGGCTAGCCAGATGACATTTGCAGGGATGGATATCAACTATAGCATGTACAGTCAAAGTCAACTAGTAGGCTATATGCCATGGGCCATGTATGAATCTAGGATGAAAGGTTACCTGGCTGTAGTCGACAGGCAGGTTTCTGGGGCCAGGTGGAGCAGTGCCACATTACTGATCCACAGGGTTAATGATACATTTACCATGCGGTCATCACACCATGTCTGAGAGGTGAGCGATGTGCAGCATTAACGGACAGGAATGCACAGTATGGCAGGACCATGTAAAATGTATGAGACAAGGATCTGTCCAGCATGTGGAAGGTGGATGTCCATGAAGTATGCGTTTGAGATCAGGATGTGAACGTGTAGCATGTCCAACAACACTGGGTTGGACATGGATTTATTCAGGGTATACATCATGCTACATAGTGCAGATGGGGAATAAGAAGGCTGGTGTAGGCCATCTGCACATGGCCAATACACCTTAAAGGAAATATGTGATCTGATATGTGTCACTTGAGTGTTGTGTATGGCTGGACAATGATCTCTATATTCATGGATGGCACCCTGTCATTATTAGGGTTGCCACATATGACTACCTGACAGGTGTGGGGATGTAGCTATCACAGGAAAGACAACTGCCCAGCTGCATCCCTTACACACAGTGTCCATTATGTTGACCGCTGGCTAGGTGGTAGTTCATGGGTACAGGGTTATTAACATAGGGGTGACAATGCAATATGTAGCTGTCAGATTGCGGCCATATATCACACACACCTCACCCACAAAGCCTCTTCTGTATGTTGTCCACAACACTCTTGAGTCGGCTATTGCTCCTAGGTCATAGTCATTCGCATACTTCAATAGGAAGATGCCTTCTGTTTATCTGTGAGGTATGGACTACAATGAGGGGGAATATAACTAATTAACCCTGTCTTACTGTAGCTGGCACTGGTGTGATGAGCATGTATTATTCAGACACCTTCTGTAGTGTTGGTTCTGCCAGCAGTCCCATTGCAAAACACTCCTGTGACATAGGAATGTATATCTAGTATATTGAGTGTAGGTGGAACACGGTATGGGTGATGATGTCCTATAACCTGGCAAGGTTATGATATGCAGTGTGAAATCAACCTTACTGTCATCTACATCTGTACTGCTGACATCAAATAATTTGATCAAGGTTCATGGCCTTTAAAGACCAGACTCAGCAGGGTAGTAGTGCAGTACTTCCCATTATCAGTGGTGTCTCCCCCATTGTGAGTTGTGATACCTGTTGGTGTGCACCATTCAGTGTGTACACAACCTGACATGGAGCTATGTTTTACATGACGTGCACGTGGAGAGCAACTTGTTTTGCCATATGTGCATGATACAACCTGTGATGTGGACAGGTCCCATGCAGCCTGAGTGCAGCTTGTACCTGCATAGTTGTGGGTACAGGGGCTCTGTGGTGTACATGGATATATGATTGTGTACCTGTTGGGGGTGGCAGTGTGTTTATGTTATCCAAGACCCTATCTGGATTGCTTATTCATGCTCAGCACTTGTTCAGAACTTGTAAGCACTATGTAAGCTACTAATTACTATAGCACTCAATCTTCCTCATTACCTAGAGGTAAATAGGTTTTGTACATACTTTTCTCACTTGCTTAGAGTAAAATAGCTCTTGTACTCACTTTCCTCACTTATCTAGGGGAAATTAGTTTTATATTCAGGCATGTCCAAGGGTCAGCTGCCAGTGTTCTCTCCTGTCTATCTGGTGAATCTGGATATCTTGAGGCAATGTAGACATTGCCTCATGTACACAGACAACCATCTCCGCCTACTGCCCAACACTACAACCTGTGAGAGATGCACTTATCTAGCCAAACTGGAGGTAAAGCTCTCTCCAACCAAGCCTGACCCTGACAGTCATGTGGAGAAGGTAAACATTCACACCACACCACACTCATCCCATAGTCTCACTGAATCTACCCCTCCATTAACTGAGAAAACTACTCGTGTACCAACTCATTAGCTCAACACTTTCTGGAATTCATAAACACCAAAGCCCTGGATCAACATATCCACACACTCACCAGGGGCAACAATATCCTAGACCTAGGCATTACCAACATGAGTCACCGGTGTTCCACACCTGAAGTCAACTCCTCGTTGGTCAGATCCAACCATGAGCTGAACACCATTGATATCAACATCCCGCCCCCACCCCCCATTAAGGGAAACACAGTATAATATGTCTACAAAGCCAACTTCATGCTTCTTATGACAGAAGTGGTGAACTTCATGACACCTTTGCAGATGGACAACACTGTTACAACTGCTGAATCCTACACAAATGCATTCTATAAGCACTTACACGAGTGCATGGATTGTGCTATCCCAAACAGAACCAAGACGCTATACTCCTAATTAAGGAAGCCAATCTGGTGGTCCCCTGCCATAAACAAACTGTGTAACAGGAGGAAGACACTGTTGCAAAAGAGAGTACAATCCCATGCATGGAGGAGCTCCCTGGTCAGCCTCAGTAAGAAGGTGAGATCCCTTATAAGATCCTCCAAAGCTAGCTATGAAAACAAAACTACCACTAATTCCAACAACAACCACAAAGCATTCTATAGTTATGTCAAATATCTCAATGTCAACACCCAGATCTGCTCTGAGTTACAGCACAAAGGCACGAACATTACTGAACCAACTGATATTGCCAACATCCTGGCAGATAGTTTCAGTGCTACCTTTCCCCCCTCTCAAAGCTGCACACTCTAAAGCCAATATCACAGCATCCATGGGACCGGACAACATCCTAGGCTGCATTTTACACGAACTTCAGAACGTACTGCCTCCACACCTGCGCACCATGTTCAATAATAGCCTTGCATCGGGCTTAGTGCCCCATGAATGGCACACAGCAAATTATCCCACTCCACAAAGGTGGCGCCACAACAGACCATGGGACCTATTGCCCTATAGGCCTGACTAGCCTGGTCTGCAAGGCTATGGAGCACATCATCATGGATCTCAGTCACAGAGACATTGGGTACCTCCAAACCTTTGACCCCTCCCAGTTTGGCTTTGTTAAGGGCAGACCTTGCCTCCTAAACCTGGTGGACTTCTTAGAGACAGTTACCAAGGCATTAGATGAGGGTAAGGAGGTCCACACAGCCTACCTAGGTCTCTCAAAGGCTTTCAACACCATTCCTCATTCTGGTATTATCAACATACCCATCCGCCTGAACATTAACCCCTACGTCATGTGATGGTTTGCAAAGTGGCTCACGTACAGAACCCACACAGTGGGAGTTGCATACCCGAGGTCCGACTGTATACCAGTTACAAGTGGCATCCCCCAGGGCTCAGTCCTAGGACCCCTCATGTTCGGTATATAATTCTCTGACATACAGGCAAGCACAGGAGGGCTTTGGCTGAAAAAGGTTTGCAGACGACTGCAAACTAGGGACATAATTGTTTCCCCAGCTGTTACAGACACCCTCTGGAAGGGTCACATTGAGATGGCTACCTGGTGTCAATATCATGGCCTCAAGCTGAATGCCAAAAAGTGCATAGTTACCCCCTTTGGATATAACTAATTACCCGCAGACTACCACATATGTGCTAGTCCCCTACATACAGAAAAGGTAATAAGGGATCTGGGAACCCCAGTAGATGGCAATCTCTCCTTCGATACCCATAATGACAAGGTGGTTAGAATATCCTTCTACGTGGCCCCCCTAATCTCTAATGGGTTCACATCCAGATCAAAGGAGACCATTGTGCCTCTCTACTCATGACTTATTAAACCCATTAAAGGATACAACACCCCATTTGGGATATACCTTTCAAGACAACTGACCTCAAACAGATGACCAATGTAGCCCAACCTAAGAAACTCCAGCTGTACTCGGTTGCATACCACATACTCACAGGTGATCTCTGCTTGACATACAAGGCCCATGTCCAACCCAGTATTGCTGGATATGCTCCACCTAAACAGAAGCCCCTGAGAGCCACATGCTCTAGGGATATACACCTAACCACAACGATGACTAGGACGTGCTGGATGGATAGATTCCTGACCCGGACATTCCCCATGCTTTGGAACATGATTTCAATGCACATCAGGCAGGACCCCTCACTAGCACTCTTCAAGGGAAATCTTGACGTGTGGATGGGAGACAGACATGTACCCCAGGGATCACTGCAGTGGCTCTGCTGGACAGAGGCACAAGGAACTAATGGCTCTGCCGTTCAGAGGCACAGGGAACTAACCTATGGGGGTGGCAAAAGCCAACACACTCTAGCTAGGCTTATAAATACCCTTGGTAAGGCAGCCTAGTACCTACCTTTGCACTTATTACATGTCTTATGTGCATGGATAGTTAACTAGCTCTTCCATTTTACTTTGCTATCTTGCTGATAAACTGTCGGGTGACTACATATCATATGTATCCTGTTATTGTGTATTGTAAATGCCAATAGACATAACTAATGTTTGCCTAACATAACAGTAATGCTATATAACTTGTAATACATATCTGCCTACAATACTGTACATTATACAGTTATTGGCACAATATCCCACAATGCAAATCATAATTGCACAGTGGGCCAACCTTCGACGTTATTCTCAGTAATACACCCATACATTTGGCTACTGTTACAATATATCAACATATACTGTCCCCTGTTATAGCACATACTTGTTGGACCAGCCCTGCCACTGACAACGGCTGGTGAGGAATATTTGTGTTCAAAGCCCTTATATAGCATCTCTTGTGGTGTATGCTGTGTTTGCCTTGTGACCTACAGCAGTACACACATAAATACTACAAGCGTTACTATGCTTAACAATACATCACTACAAGATAACTGTTTCCATTATATGGATTGCATGCACTTTAAATATTACAGAACAGGTGCTAAATACACAGACATACTGAGTGTTCTACATACTTTATTAGTAACCCGAGGTGTCATTGACTGTTGATTCAATTCTTTTCAGTTTGTGTTTCAATCTTCTTTGTAACATTCTGCTTGTATATACGGATGGTTTGAATGTGTGATAAGCCATCCTTTTCTAGCTAAATATCGGTAACATGTGCTATCCTGACCACCAATTGGTGTTCCAAAGTAGTTAATTAGATGCACATCAGTTGTGCAGCTACTCCATTAGCCGATACCATGGCAACGGTGCTGTATAACTGAGTACTACTTTTGGGCATTGTCCATTTGCCTTACTTTCAAGAACAATGGCCTGGATGCTTGTGATGTATTTCAACAGCTATATGGAGACAGACAGAGATATAGTAGCTTCATGACTCCCGTGGATTGTGTGTAATGGCTAGACGATTTTGTTTTACATGTGAGTACAGCTGTTATATTTCAGAACATTGCTACTTATGCAGGGTTTGTTTGTACCTGATACTTCAGCAGATGTTTCAGTCTGGCAAGAATGTTTGGGCAGCTCAAGGCTGTATGGCTATGCATGAACTGTTATGTGGTTTACAGTGTGCTCACCAGACATCCTTGATTTGGTGTACATGTGTATCATACTGTGCTGTCACTCAGTAAGTGGTACCACAACCCCTCTGAAATGGGATTAGTGCAAACAAACCCTGTAACATCAGCAGCTGTTCCATTGTATAACAGCACTATTTCACATATGGCCATGTTAGTGTGTCTCTGACAAGGTATGTTAAGGCTTCTGCAGATGTCGTACAGTGAGTGAATGATTTGTGATGTTATTACAGTTTGTATTGTAATTTGTTTGGGTGTGGGGGTGATGTTGGTGGGTGTGCATAGCAGATGCAGGTGTGTAGGAACTGCTTTGATACATAATCGATATGTGCGTGAGGGTTCCTTCCCTATTTGAACACCTATCCTTTAGTGGACTAATACTATGGTAATTGCAGGCTGATTCATTAAGGCACTGTTAAGTGGTTCCTGTATAGCATGCAGGTGATGTTAGTCCTTGAATCCTTTCGGCAATACATCGGAATGTAATAAAGTGTTGCTACATGAAAGCTGTGTATTTCTGTCATAGGTATTTGCAGTCATCATAGTTGTGTTGGTGAATGACCCTCTTTGGCTAGGGTATCCACCTTTTCATATGGCCATAGTGGGACATTTTCGGGACACACATCAAATTTTACAGGCCAACACAAACCCATAGTCAGTACAAGGGATAGAACTTTCCTTTCTTGCCTAAATATAAGCTTATTCTTGTAGCTGTTTAGTTGCTTATCCTGTTTCTTGTAACATGTAGATATTTTAGATACAGAAAGAACTATTGTATGCAGCTATTACATTACATATGGGACATAATTATGTCCTACAATCTCAGGACATTTGCCACGTTTAATATATTTGGTCAGGACACAACCGCCCAAAGAGGGACTGTCCCTCGCAAAGTGGGACAGGTGGTAACCCTATCATTGGCTCATGTCCTTAGCACATATTTGTAATAGTGTATAGGCATATACTCTCCATATCCTTTGTTCATAAATGTTGGTCATGGCGGAATGTGTGATTGCTATGGTCCATGTTATACTCATATATGACCACTTCAACCGCTGTATACGGGATACCTATGGAATCCCGAAACCACACAATTTTGACGGCCACAGTACCGGGCTCAGACTCCCATACACCACATTACCGACAGCGGCAGTAACTCGTGAAAGTAACACGAACATGAAACACACACACGCACACACAAACACACTGCTACCCACCACATCCAAACAAACCATCCTACACTACGTATGAGCAGGTGGGCAAGCCCCCTACACCCTCCATGTGGGTGTCTGCACCCCCCACACCCCCCTACTTTCATATTCTGCCTCCTAGATTGTACAAACAGACACACAAAGCTAACCCACATCCACACTTTACAGTCCCCCAGGAACACACACCATACTCAGAACACACACTTACACACACTAGACCCTCAGAAACACACTTACACACAGTAACCTACCTGAACAGCAACACCAGAAGCACTGACTAACTGTCCCTTAACATCGTGATTTTAAACCTCATGCATCTGGTGTTTTGGTACTGTGTTCTTTCGGACTTTAAGCCACGGGATTACGCGCGTCGGTATGTCAAGCAGTCGGTATGTGGTAGGTATCCCAGTTATATGTACCTCCATGGTTATATAGATGTTGTTAACCTATCTATATATCTACATATATATGTATATCCCTCTCTCTCTCTCTTAATATATATATATATATATATATATATATATATATATATATATATATATATATATAAAACATACACCTTTCATTGGGTACATGCCGGTTTGTCCTATTTCCACACATTCATACCTTTTGTGTTTTATCCTGTCAGTATACACAACTGTCATTGGTACATCTCAGGTAGCTTAGTGGTATGTTATTGTGAAGATTGTGTACATGGTTGCGTGTTCTAATCCTGGCAGTGGGATTTTACCTCTCAGAGCAGGCACTGGTAGTGCAAGGGTGATTAACGCACATTTCAGTGGTTGTGTGTTCCACATGTTTATTATTCTGTGGAATACTACCTATATATGCAAGCTGTGTTTAAGGTATACTATGTAACATGTAAACATCTGAGAAGATTCCTGTCAGGGATACTCCCCATTATTTGGAACTACATCCCTGATTACGTTATACAAAACCCCCCACTAACACTCCAGGGAATCCTTGCAGAGTGGGTGGGGAACAGTGGATACACCCCAGGGATCCCGCAATTGGCTCTGCTCCACAGAGGGACAGTTAGTTAATCGATGGGGTGGCGACAGCAGGCACTTTTTGCCTATGCTTATGAGTGGCCTTGGGCAGTTAGGCATGTACCTACCTATGTATCTATGAACCTCTACATACAGTATGGACACATGCTGATAGCTTAATTTACTGTTCAGGTATTGACTTATCTTCTGTCAATGGCAGTTGTGTGTACAATAGTTGAGGGCTACCTATGTAGGATGCACACAGTAGAACACCTATACATGTCAATTTACAGGTGGCCATGTGTGTGTGTGCCATCCATGTTTGCTGTGTGTGCAGGTGGAAAAGGGTGTCAGTTCATGACTGCCTACACTGTCAGTGTGTGTGCTAAATGTTCCCTCTTTGCCAAGGCATGGGCATACTGGGCACGCCTCTGTCTGCCTACTGGGGCTAGCACAGGGTGTTCGTGGCCTGAGTCCCTCTGTTCCTGTGGTGCCCTTGGCAATGGTGGTGGGCTGTGAGGGCCTTCACCATTCTGTCCCTGCTGCAGCTGTTTCCGCAGGATCAATTTGTGTAGCATGACACATACTACGAAGATGTGGGCAAACATGCCTGGAGAGTACTGCAAGGCTCCACCAGATATGTCCAAGCAATGGAACCATGATTTCAGCATCCCAAACACGCACTCCATGATGATTCTGGTTTCTGCGTGTGCCTCATTATGGCGTTCTTGCATGGCTGTGTGTGCATTTCTGATGGGAGTTATCATCCACGGTTCCAGTGCATAGCCAGCATCCCCCACCAGGTGACCATATGGGATGTCCCCCCTGGCAAATACCTGATACAGCTGTGAGACATGCCAGATGTGGGAGTCGTGATAGCTTCCAGGGCTGCCAGCACACACATCCATGATAATGCCCTGGGCATTGCACATGACCTGGCAGTTGATGGAGGGGTATCCCTTGCGGTTTATGTAGCACCTACCCTGCTCACCAGGTGGTGACTTGATGTGTATGTGCGTGCAGTCTATTGCACCCAGTACCTCTGGGTAGTCTGCCACATGGTGGAAGAGAAGCATATTGCTGGCCAACTCCTCCTGCATTCGGGGGAAGTATATGTGCTCATTGGCATGTGGTAACATGGCATCCAGGAATTGGTACGAACAAAACAAAAAGGTGAGTTCAACAAACCACAGGAAGCCGAAGTGGAATCCAAAATATCTTTTACTGGAAACTTGTAAGCGCTTTCGTGTTATGGTATCCAAACACTTCTTCAGACAAGTTTTTTTCATTTCCAACCACAATTTAAATATGCATCTCTATTACCACATTTATTCAATTACATAGTAAACAATTAAACCAATTTTTCAATTAGTTAAGTCCTGCCCTAATAAAAACTGAATACTGTATTAAAAACAGAGTTTTTTTAAAAACAATGTTATTATTGCAAGAATTTATTACATAAGTTAAAAACCTAAGTCAAAGTAAATTTATTAAATACCATAAAATGTGTTATAATGTCTAAAAATCATGTTTATGTTTTCTAACCATTGCAAGTCAAACTTGTTATATTAAATTCACTATTTAATTTTTTATAATATATATGTACAAAAGTTGTTTATATAGACAAATAAATAAATGAATATATAAACAAACAAAATGTGTAAACAGAATATATAAACAATATCCCCAACTTACATATATTAATATAAAACAGTTATTTTTTATGTGACAACATTTTATTCATTTGCTTATAAATAATGTGTATAAATGTATTTACATTATCTTATAAGTGCTTTTTGTTTTAATAAACATTTAATTGAACATGTTTTGTTTATCCCAGGGTGGATATGTGCATTTGTTTTTAGTTGCCAGAGCAACTCACATTCTTCTAACTTTAAATGCCATGGTCCTCCCCTGGGATTTGTTCTTATTTTTTGCACAACGTTAAACACAAAGCTGTGGTTAATGTTTTCTGAAATGTGTTTTGCAAGTGCATTAGACATAGTCCACCTAGAAATCGCATATATATGTTCATAAATGCGTTGTTTTAGGTGTCTTTCGGTTTTTCCGAAATAGAATGCAGAACAGGCTGTACATGTAGCAAGATACACTACTCCTTGAGTAAGACAATTACATTTCTCATTTATATGATATTTTATACCTCTAATAATAAATGTTGATCCAGTTTTAATATACTTACAGTAACTACAATGACCACACTTAAACATTCCCTTGTTAGCTTTATACGTTCTAATGGGGGCTTCTAACATTGTTTTCAAAGATGGAGCTTTTCTAAAAATTACTATAGGTTTTTGTCCTATATTCGTATTAGGACGAAGGCCTTGTTTTAAGAGTTCCCAATTGTTGTCTAGGATACGTCTAAATTCCACACCTAACTCGTTAAATTGTGTGGAAAAACTGATATTAAAGTTTTTTTGTTGTTGTTGTTCTTCTTCTTCTTCTATTTCTTGAATACTTCTAGTAGTATCATTAACTATAATCTCTACTATGTTATCTGATGGGTTATCATTATCATAGGTTTTTAAAATAGGTCCCAATTGACCCATAACCCTCTTTCTTGTTACTTCTTGAATAACTGAATTTATCAATCTTCTAGGATACCCTCTATTCAGAAACATAGTGGTCAAGAAGTCACATTCTTCTAAAAAAGTGCTTTCTTCTGAACACATCCTAGATGCTCGTACTACCTGACTCTTAACAACACCTTTCTTTTGAAAGGAAGGATGGGAACTTGTGAAATGTAAAAATGAGTTACTGTAGTGAGGTTTCCTATAAATGGAAGTAGTGTATTTCATCTTTTCCATATCTTTTTTTATATTAATATCTAAAAAGTTAAATGATGACACATTGAACTGATAAGTAAATTGTAAAAATGGAACAAAGGAGTTCATTTGATCAATGAGTTTAATGGCGTTATTTATATTTGTTTCAAAATCATCAATATGTCATCTTGGTATCGTGTGTACCAGACGACTGAGTCTTTAAATATTTTTTGTGGGAATAAATAAGTGTGTTCCCAAAACGCCATAACCGAGTTAGCAAAGGATCCCCCGCAGGGGGGAGCCCATTGCTACTCCTGTTGACTGAAGATACAGTTCATTTTTAAACATGAAAAAATTATTTTTCAAAACCAATTCTAACAAATTTATAATCAGATCAATGTCTTCACCTGGCAGATGCTTATTCAGTAGGAAATCTCTAACCCACTCTGCACCTATTTCTTGTGGAATTGCTGTGTATAGGTCTCTGACATCTGCTGTCAGGAACGCAAAGTCTTCTTGAAATGGAATGTTATTTAACTTTTCTAAGACAAACCAAGAGTCTTTGCATATTTGTAACTCATTTTTAAGAACTTGTTTTAATTTGTTGTCTACCCACTTAGCACAAGAGTAGGTTATGGACTGACGTCCATCTATTATTGGCCTAAAAGGGGGGTTTTGAATATTTTTATGCAGTTTAGGAACTCCAAAGATGACAGGAATCATGGGAGCTGGCATAGTAAGATACTGATATAATTCTGTGCCTATACTGCCTTCAATGTACAAGTCACTCAGAGAATTTTTTATTTTCTGATAAGACTGATTAAGTTCATTTTTTGAGATTTCTATGTAATTGTCACTTGATAGCATTTCTCTTATCTCCTTCTCATAGTCGTCTTCATACAAAAGAACAGCCCCCCCACCTTTATCGGGTTTCATACCCCGAATATTGTGTGCTTTTACTAGGTCTATTAAATTGTGCATTTCTACATTAAAATGTTTTTGATGAAAAAACTCTTTGTTTAATGCTCTTAAATGAATTTCTACTACTCTTTCAAATACAAGCAAATTATTGTCTAATGGTGGGTTATATGTACTTGCAATTCGCTCTGTACTAAACACATTATCACTATCACCCAATAAAATTTTTAAATTCAGCTTACGAGTATAAAGCTTAAGATCACAAAGCACTCTTGCTAAGTCTGGCTTATGTGGAAGTGAGTAATTAAAGCCTTTTGCGAGCAGTTCAACAAAGTCAGTTGGAATCTCAAACAATGTATAATTATATACTTTAAAGTCATTACTGTCGCTTAGAGTAATAACAGGGAAAGAAGCAGAGCCTGTTACCTCTTGCGACGATTGAATGTTCTCCTGTTGTTGTTCTGATTCTTCTTCTGGACATTCTTCCGCCTGTTGTTGGAAACTGCTGGCTGAAAACCCTGATTAGCGTAATCCACTCGGGCGTTATTACCTTGTTGTTGTCTTTGTTGATTTAGGTTTTGAATGCGTTCGCTTCTCCTATTCTGGTTAACATCAGAAACCTCGCAGTGCAACACTTCGTTGGTATTATTTGGCACAGCATGAGTTGTTATGTTAACAGATGAATTTTCATTAGTTATGTCAGCGTCATCCCTTGGAGTGGAGTGGAGAATATTGTAAGCTCTATTGGGTGGTGGGTCGGGATACGCATTGCCATTAGCGTATGCTGTCATGTCCCTATTAATCTTCCGCTTCTTTGTTTCGCTAATTTTCATAAGGAGAGAGTCAATACTTGAAAAGATTCTTCCGTAATCGTATTGGTAACGGTTAAAATCTAAATTGGCTTTAATTTCTTGTTCTAAACTTTGTAATTGCTGCTCAAGGGTTACCATTTGTTCAGTATATTCTTTAATTAGTATTTCAAGAAACATAAGCCCTTGCTGATTAAAGAATGCAATGAGAGTCTTGTGGAAATCTGAATTTCTTTCAACACCGGAGGGGTATTTCCACTGCCTGAGTCCCTTAGGCACAACTTTTAAACTAATGCATTCTTTAAAATATAAAATCTCTAGCTGTAGTTTTTTATACTTTGATAAACTGGTATCAAACAATTTTAACGCTGAAACGATGTCATTCTGATTTTCTTGTTCAGTCTCTTGACCGCTAACATCATTCCGCTTATTAAATATGTCAGTTGGGGTGTTCATAAAATCTTGTAAAGCAGGAGGCACAAGGTTAGAGGCAAGTCCCAAATTATGGTTATTGTCAACTACAGTTGTTAGTGGTGTTGGCAATGGTGTAATGACTGTTTGTTAAACTGACTTGCCTTGTTGTGCTGGCGGAATGCTGCTGGATGGTTGTTGACCACTTCTAGTCGCTGGTGTGCTAGATTCCCCGCGTTCTGTTGCCAAACCATTCGGTACTGGATTGAAAGTTACTCCCGGTCTGGGTCTAACCACCGGAGCATTACCGCTGCAGGAGTTGTTGACTTGCTTTGCCAAATTATCAACGCGTTGGGTTAGTTGCTGAATTAGGGCAGTCAAATTGCCAATTGGATCCACGTCAGTACTTATTACTCCGCTTCCATCAGGACTAGATGAAGGGGAAAATAAAGGCTGCGACTGTTGAAACTCACCGTTTTCAGCCATATACACCAAAATAAACTCCAAAGAGTTAGAAACCATGAACAAAACAAAAAGGTGAGTTCAACAAACCACAGGAAGCCGAAGTGGAATCCAAAATATCTTTTACTGGAAACTTGTAAGCGCTTTCGTGTTATGGTATCCAAACACTTCTTCAGACAAGTTTTTTTCATTTCCAACCACAATTTAAATATGCATCTCTATTACCACATTTATTCAATTACATAGAAAACAATTAAACCAATTTTTCAATTAGTTAAGTCCTGCCCTAATAAAAACTGAATACTGTATACTGAAAATACTGAAAAACCGAAAGACACCTAAAACAACGCATTTATGAACATATATATGCGATTTCTAGGCAGACTATGTCTAATGCACTTGCAAAACACATTTCAGAAAACATTAACCACAGCTTTGTGTTTAACGTTGTGCAAAAAATAAGAACAAATCCCAGGGGAGGACCATGGCATTTAAAGTTAGAAGAATGTGAGTTGCTCTGGCAACTAAAAACAAATGCACATATCCACCCTGGGATAAACGAAACATGTTCAATTAAATGTTTATTAAAACAAAAAGCACTTATAAGATAATGTAAATACATTTATACACATTATTTATAAGCAAATGAATAAAATTTTGTCACATAAAAAAATAACTGTTTTATATTAATATATGTAAGTTGGGGATATTGTTTATATATTCTGTTTACACATTTTGTTTGTTTATATATTCATTTATTTATTTGTCTATATAAACAACTTTTGTACATATATATTATAAAAAATTAAATAGTGAATTTAATATAACAAGTTTGACTTGCAATGGTTAGAAAACATAAACATGATTTTTAGACATTATAACACATTTTATGGTATTTAATAAATTTACTT
>NC_056735.1:1685400958-1685408458 GCF_019279795.1 Protopterus annectens | reverse complement strand
TATATATATGAAGAATGAGCAGCTGTAGGGCCATGGCATACACAAGGGTTGGCAGAGGAATGATGAGCAATTAAGTGTGGCACAGTGAATGTCAGATAAAGCTGTCAGAGTGGGCAAGAGCACCACTATTCACACCTGAGCCAGGTGCAGTGGACCTTAACATGCATGGGCATACCATCTACATTACACACAGACAGAATGTGACCATGTGGGACCACCTGCACTTGTAAACCGCAAATGGCTGTAATCCACTTAACACCAGGAAAGGTGCGGTAATGTGCAGCCCTCAAATTAGGAGACCCTGTGAATACGAGGTAATTACAAAGTGTGTAGGGTCCAGGCACTCCTGGAGGGGCAATGTATAAAGGTGTGTCATGAAACAGGCCATGAAGTGGATGCTTGGCTGTGCACATAGGTGGCACCGGGTGGGGTGGAGGAACTATGGGTATCTGATTATGGATCCGGGAGTGCCAGAGTTGGTTCAGCCAGTTCCAGTAGGACTGCCCATTGGCAAGAGTCAGCCTAGTCAGTAATAGGTATATATGCATCACGCACATGCACAGACAACAATATGTTAGTATTCTCTGTAACACATACCTCCATTTATTGACATAAAATGGCAGATGTGCCCAGACAAACAAGACAGTAGCTGGAATAATAGGCTGTGCAGACAAAGGGGTGGAGTCAAATAACGCACCATATCACATCCAATTATCATGTTCAAATCCGTGCATGAACATATTAGGTATGTAATAGCTGTATAATGTGCTAAATACAGTGCAAGACAGCACGAATTGAAGTGTCGATTGTCATAATGGCCTACAGAACAGGCAAGTGTACTGAAAGGTGGAAGCATATATAAAATGTCGCATGTCTAAGTCGCATTATGAGTGGGAAATGTATTGTCATGGTTACACAGACCTATATATATATATATATATATATATATATATATATATATATATATATATATAATATATAATCTGTATATAAATTAAATACAATATGTTATATATGTTGTACACAATATGATATACATATAAATATATATATATATATATATATACTGATGGTATTATATGGCATGCTGATATAGATTTTCCACAAAGGCAGTTTGTAGGTGTAAACATGGGTATCAATATGTTACAATGTATGTCATATATAAATTTAAGTGTATGGGTTGCCTGTATATGTAACATATAACATAAAGGTCTCACAGATGTATACAGGAAGCTGAAACACAAATATATATACATATTATGTGACTCCTATTTATTTTAATATAATGTCTATATATAATACAGATATATTAAATATACATGGCCATCTATGGCATTATACAATTTCATTTATACACAACATATATGTGTCCTGTATTATGTTTATTTTAAGCATATCTATTCTAGGTCTTACATTTCTCTATCTAACAGATATGTCTATAATATATATAATCCTGGATAATCTGTCTGTAATATAGTAAAATAATATCCATGTAAATACATTAATATTTATGAATTGTACATACATGACATATGGATCTTTATATTTATATATTATGAACCTTATTTTTGTCATCATGTCCCATTACACATGTCATTTCTGAATGTATTAATTATATGGGTGATAAACATGCATATATCACAGGTTGTTGCTGTCCTAAAATATTATTTATATGTATGTATATATTTTTTGTATTACTGGTGTGTTCTTAACAATTTACCAAACAGATAGGATTCTCCATATATTATATAAACAATTATATATATATATTATAAACATATGCTATACATATGTCATCTATAACACAGTATATGTCCCTTGTGGTATTTATTATTGTAATATATATATATGTTATATCATAAATTTTTTATTCTGTAACTATCTGAATGTATTTTATTTTCTCTTTGGTGAATTATTATATATCAGGTTTAGTTCGTCCCTGTGGGCTCCTGTCTGGATATTTGGGGTCTCCTTTTCTATAGTTGTAATGAAGCATATGCACCATGTACATTCTCTGTGTCACATGTGTGATAATGCACTCTGACATGGCTGTTCTCAATTCTTTCTGATATCCTGTATTTCCCATTAAATGTCTCCTTGTGTCCTTCCTCTGTCCATACTAAGCAGTTGGATTCTACAACATGGTTAACTATGGTATGTTCACTTATAATGTGTGTAATATAGATACATGGGATTTTGAATTCCAGAATGTTGGTAATTTATTTCTTGATACAATGTATTACACAAAACATCTATGTGTACATCTACATATGTCATATATACAGACATATATATATATATGGCATGACATAATGAAACACACAACAGACAACACATAGACACCACATATTGTGTCCATAAACACAAACCACACATCCGCAACTAATGTGCACAAACACAAGATATACACAACAATAACAATTATATAAACAAAACACATATTACATATACCATATATATACACAAGACACATCCTTACAAGACATAAATTATAATTATATATATTGTATTAATAATGTAATTCTGTATATATGTATATATAATAATATATATAATATTATATATATATAATATGTATGTAATAAGATATTATTACAGATAATATATATATATGGGTGTATATATGTCACATTTGTATATATATATATATATTGTATATGTGTATATTCTGCATTATATGTTATATGCTGCTTCTTGTGATATTCTGTATATATGTATATATATATATATATATATATATATATATATATATATATATGTGTTACTGTAAATATACATGTACATACCTAGGTTATGTTACAGCAATTATGGGTAACATATGTTCAGACCAGCATATGTTTAGGGAGGTCCAATAAACAAAAGTCTACCTCCCACACCCAGCTAGGCGGTGAGACATACAGACACGTAATAAAGATGTGTGCTCAGACCACAGCAGGAAACTACCAGTGGGAGAGATCTGGGTCTACACTTTAAACATGGATCAGCTGTGTGGGACACCAAAATTATGTGACTGGTGATTAGGATGTAGCTGTACACGGAACAGTATGTTGTGCAAGTCTGATAACATGGGTTGACACAGATGTGTCCACATGAGAGTGGTCAGTGTGTAGGGGTGTGTTCATACCCCAGCTGCGCTCACAGTAAGGATGAGTGCTGTAGAGGAGTGTCAGGTAGGGAAATCATGGGTATGCAGCCATGGGCCTAAGTGTGCAGGTGTTGGTTGGCAGAGATGTAGTAGGCCCACCCCGTGGAAGAAATTAATATTCCTATGTGGGTATAGCAGACTCCCATAGCTTCCAAACCTTAAGAGCACATCTACTGTATAGTCCGTAAACCATTGGGGGAACACATAGGGACTATATCAGTGAACTGTACCCGATTATCATGGACGTCCGTGATTACGAATCAGAATCTAACACAGTCCCAACTAAACCCTTCTAGAACTAGTGATATTAGGTGGACAGATGGCGGAATACATGTAATGAATAATGACAACATGTATGAGTCATAAACAGCATGTACCTCGACAAATGTGTATGAATACATATGCTCTGGGACTGTCAATGTGTCAGGTTAATAGTACCAATCATCTAAATGTGTCCCTGAGGGTGTTATGCAGTGTCCCTGATTCAGTGTTCATTCTGTTCAAGAGGTCAGCTAGTGAGCGCATATTCCGACTACCTTAGTAGATGATAGCATAATAGGTTGGGGTTACCACCTGTTACCTTTGTGAGGACACTCCCTTTGGGCAGTTGTGTCCTGCAAAAATATTATTATGGCACATGTCCAGTGATTTAGGGCGATCCATATATTGTCTGTAGTGGTTGCATAAAACATTATGTTGCATCTGAAACACCTATGTTATAGGAAACAGTATAACTATAATGCTACAAGAATAACCTTTTATTTAGGCAAAACGGTGAAGTTCTCTATTTTCCACTGGCTGTGGGTATGTGTTGCCCTGCAAATCTGACATCTCTACATATAGGTCCTATAGGGATGCCACCTTTCAAAATGGCCACAGTGGGTCCTGCTGAAATGTCAGATTTGGTAGAACATACCTACAGCCATGCATAGTACAGAATTACTTTTTGCACAAAGCTTAAAATTAATAGCAGTCCATTGCTTATGCTACTTCACATAACATATAGAAGTGTCATATATAAAATAACTGTTACATGCAACTATTGAAACGTAGAATATAATATTGTCCTGTAATCAGGACATTTGCTATGTCTTGATTATTTTGCATGACACATGGAGGGACTGTCACGCAAAGTGTGGACATGTAATCCTAAAGTCCCACCTGGAATTTAAAGGTGGCAAACCTACAATAGGTATCATTAGCATGACCGGCAGATGGATGTGACACATTTATTTGTCTGCATTGCAGAGTATTGGTTCCCATGTATCAGCCAGATGGGAGCAGATTGTATGAGGAGCACACATATAATATGATTAATTCACTGGACAGGGCCTGATTCATACAGTCGAACACCATGCGTCACCTAATGGCAGCCATACCCAATGCCATGTAGTCCGATGTAATAGGCATCACAAGGGATGGGGTGAGTGCATGCCATGCATGTGCAAGTGAGCGGTGTAAGCATGTTTGGCTACCAGTATGTAGTATTGCACTGGTAAAGAAATGGAGGCTAACCAAGTGTAAGAAGCTGTAACCAGAAGTCAGCAGTGCTTAACACCATGCAAACCCATGCATACACTCCCAACTGCTTCAATGTGCCTTACTCCTCCATCCATTGGGCTTGTTCTGCCAGCAAACAAATAACTGTCCTTGCAAGTGTTGGTACACCCTGCAGCTAATGTGAATTACCAATACACATGACAGTACCACACACATATTACAGCACAGTTATCCAACAGTATACTGCAGATATGTCGGACCACTGGTGTGTGGCTGTGTGTTTGTGGGCATGCTATGACCATTCCACATATTTGTTGACTGACATTGCCATCATACCTTCATGTGTTTGAGCATGCAGTAACTGTATGCATGTGTTACATGTCCAGGTAGTCTATACTGGTGCCAACCTCTGCCTGACAGGTGGCATGTGTGTCTGCAGGGTATCCATCGTCATGTGGCATTGACTGTTGCTACATTTCTGCACAGCATTGGGGGACATCCACTGTATCCACATTCCTACACAGCATTGGGGCCCATGACTGTTGCATATGTATACGTTGGAAGGGGGCAGACCTGACAACACCTGTACTGTACTGGTATGTCAGGTACTCCATTTCAGTGGTAGACTACCTATTGTGCTGGCTAGAGGCATACCAGTGTACTTGGATCTTAGCTTTTACCAATATATTGGTTTCACATCCTCACAACCTACATCCAACTGCCTGGCCTGCTGTAGTCTGTGTGTGTGGGTCTGGAGGTCATCCATAGGGCATATTCAGAGGCCATGTACAGCATTTGTCTGTGTTGGTCTACACCTGTCCAGCTGGTTGAGACTTGTGTGGGCTGTATGGACACATTCCCATTACCAGTGGTTATGACACCCTGTGTACTACTGGCTACTATGGACTCATGTATAGATGTCATGGGACTGGATCACTGCTGCTACATTGACCCAAATTTGCACATCCATACCATAGCTACAGGTACCACACATTCTAATACAACTGCCAATTGGTAGGTTGATTGACTTACCTTGAGGGTGTGCCAGACCTGAGGACATTTGGGGGCTGCTATGTCAGATGCACATAGTGCACTTCCTACATGGCTGAGCACAGGTAGTGTCATGTTGGCATCCCTTTTACTGTCTGTGCAGTCAGAGGGTGACATTCCCTGGGTCCCTACTGTGTCATGCTGCTAGTTGCCCTCTTTGCCAAGGCCAGGTCATACTGGGCCGCCTCCTTCCATGGGTCCGCTCAGGTTGTTCCTCCAAGTCACTCTGTGCTGTACAGGCCTTGGCATTGGTGGGGCTGTGTGGCCCATGCATGCTGTTCCCTGCAGCTGTTTCCGCAGGATCATATTGTAGCATAGCATACCATAACAATTTGGGTGCATGTAGCTGGTAATAATGCAAGGCTCCACGGATGTGTCCAGACACGGACTGTGACCTGAGCATCCCAAACACATGCTCTATTATATGTCTGGCCTGTGCAGTGCCTCATTATATTGTTCAGGTGTGTGTATTTCTGATGGTTGTCATCAGCCCGGCTCCAGTGGGTACCCAGCATCCCACACTGGGACCGCGATGTCCATGTGGCAGCTGTGGCTGTGTAGATGCCATATATCAAATTGTCCTTTGCAGCCAGCACATTCAGTATAATGCCCTGGGCATGTGGATATAACAGCAGTTGATGGAGGGCATGCCCCTGCAGTTAATGTAGGCCCTACCCTGCTCACCGGGTGGTGCTTTGATGCATACGTGTGTGCAGGCTATAGTACCCACTACCCCAGGGTAGTCTGCTATTTGATGGAAGAGATGCATATTGCTGGTCAACACCTCACGTGTGTTGAGGAAATGTATGTGCTCACTGGCATGTGGTGACATGGCATCCAGGAACTGGTGGAATAACCTGGATGCAGATGCCTGTGAGATCCCCATGATATCCCCAGTTGTGCTTTGGGAGGTACCTGTGGCTAGTATACCTAGGCCTACACATACCTTGGTATCCACTGGGATGGGTTCCCTCCACCATTCGATGTGTCAGGTGTGGCGGACTCAACAATCTGCTGGAGGTCTGTCACCCCATAGCGCTCCACTATCTCCAGCTCATGTAGCCCCTGGTAGGTTACCCTGGGTCTGTACAGTCTTCTCTATCTCCTCACTGAGGGTTGTTTGGCAGCATTCACATCCTCACCACCCTTAGCCTCCTGCACATGTTGGGCTATGTTGCCTGCTGCAGCCCTTCTCATTTTGTAGGATTGTTTGTTAAAATTTCCCTGCATATATACACCGGTGGTGTAGAGTGTGGAAAAACCCGAGGGGATGGTGCTTGCTCACTTTATCATAGTGTTCTGGGCCGGGCTGGTCTGCTGGGCCTGTAATCTACTGATTCTGATAAATATCACCTGTTTGCCCAGCTTGTTCACCTTGGCTACTCTCCTACTGCTATTGTCCCTCCCAATTGCACTAGGCAGGTTTAGACACAGGCGCTAAGCTAGGAGCAATCAGACACAGGGCTCCAATCTCATTACAGTATGCCTGACACCCCATGCTTTCTCCTATATTAGTCCTGCACCCCTATCCACATACAGACCTGCATCACACCTGGGATGGGATTCACTATTTTCCCCTTGTTTGCATAGTATTGTCTTCTAATGCATAGTTACGCATACTGAGCCTCCCAAAATAACTGCTTACTGTCGCAGACACACTGGTTAAAGTACCTTACTATCACTGTATTCAATGTCCTTGTTCTTCCCAGCAACAACAGGCACTGGGACTTTGCACACCACAGGCGATGTGCTTTACCACTAAGCCATGGCAGATATACATCAGGTTATCACATACAGATCATCCA